>NC_088421.1:37970232-37986726 GCF_034236695.1 Oncorhynchus nerka
GTTATTCTGAAGTTAACCGGTACCTTATTCTGAAGTTAACCTGTACCGTTATTCTGAAGTTAACCGGTACCTTATTCTGAAGTTAACCGGTACTGTTATTCTGAAGTTAACCGGTACCTTATTCTGAAGTTAACCGTACCGTTATTCTGAAGTTAACCGGTACCGTTATTCTGAAGTTAACCGGTACCGTTATTCTGAAGTTAACCGGTACTGTTATTCTGAAGTTAACCGGTACTGTTATTCTGAAGTTAACCGGTACCGTTATTCTGAAGTTAACCGGTACTGTTATTCTGAAGTTAACCGGTACCGTTATTCTGAAGTTAACCGGTACCGTTATTCTGAAGTTAACCGGTACTGTTATTCTGAAGTTAACCGGTACTGTTATTCTGAAGTTAACCGTACTGTTATTCTGAAGTTAACGGTACTGTTATTCTGAAGTTAACCGGTACCTTATTCTGAAGTTAACCGGTAATGTTATTCTGAAGTTAACCGGTACCGTTATTCTGAAGTTAACCGGTGCCGTTATTCTGAAGTTAACTGTTCCGTTATTCTGAAGTTAACCGGTACCGTTATTCTGAAGTTAACCGGTACCTTATTCTGAAGTTAACCGGTACTGTTATTCTGAAGTTAACCGGTACCTTATTCTGACGTTAACCGGTACCGTTATTCTGAATTTAACCGGTACCGTTATTCTGAAGTTAACCGGTACTGTTATTCTGAAGTTAACCGGTACCGTTATTCTGAAGTTAACCGGTACCGTTATTCTGAAGTTAACCGGTACTGTTATTCTGAAGTTAACCGGTACCGTTATTCTGAAGTTAACCGGTACTGTTATTCTGAAGTTAACCGGTACCGTTATTCTGAAGTTAACCGGTACTGTTATTCTGAAGTTAACCGGTACTGTTATTCTGAAGTTAACCGGTACCGTTATTCTGAAGTTAACCGGTACCGTTATTCTGAAGTTAACCGGTACTGTTATTCTGAAGTTAACCGGTACCTTATTCTGAAGTTAACCGGTACTGTTATTCTGAAGTTAACCGGTACCGTTATTCTGAAGTTAACCGGTACTGTTATTCTGAAGTTAACCGGTACCGTTATTCTGAAGTTAACCGGTACCGTTATTCTGAAGTTAACCGGTACCGTTATTCTGAAGTTAACCGGTACCGTTATTCTGAAGTTAACCGGTACCTTATTCTGAAGTTAACCGGTACTGTTATTCTGAAGTTAACCGGTACCGTTATTCTGAAGTTAACCGGTACCGTTATTCTGAAGTTAACCGGTACCGTTATTCTGAAGTTAACCGGTACCTTATTCTGAAGTTAACCGGTACTGTTATTCTGAAGTTAACCGGTACCTTATTCTGAAGTTAACCGGTACCGTTATTCTGAAGTTAACCGGTACCGTTATTCTGAAGTTAACCGGTACCTTATTCTGAAGTTAACCGGTACCTTATTCTGAAGTTAACCGGTACTGTTATTCTGAAGTTAACCGGTACCGTTATTCTGAAGTTAACCGGTACTGTTATTCTGAAGTTAACCGGTACCTTATTCTGAAGTTAACCGGTACCTTATTCTGAAGTTAACCGGTACCGTTATTCTGAAGTTAACCGGTACCTTATTCTGAAGTTAACCGGTACCTTATTCTGAAGTTAACCGGTACCTTATTCTGAAGTTAACCGGTACCGTTATTCTGAAGTTAACCGGTACCGTTATTCTGAAGTTAACCGGTACCTTATTCTGAAGTTAACCGGTACCGTTATTCTGAAGTTAACCGGTACCGTTATTCTGAAGTTAACCGGTACCGTTATTCTGAAGTTAACCGGTACCGTTATTCTGAAGTTAACCGGTACCTTATTCTGAAGTTAACCGGTACTGTTATTCTGAAGTTAACCGGTACCGTTATTCTGAAGTTAACCGGTACCTTATTCTGAAGTTAACCGGTACTGTTATTCTGAAGTTAACCGGTACCGTTATTCTGAAGTTAACCGGTACTGTTATTCTGAAGTTAACCGGTACCGTTATTCTGAAGTTAACCGGTACTGTTATTCTGAAGTTAACCGGTAATGTTATTCTGAAGTTAACCGGTACCGTTATTCTGAAGTTAACCGGTACTGTTATTCTGAAGTTAACCGTTACCTTATTCTGAATTTAACCGGAACTGTTATTCTGAAGTTAACCGGTACCTTATTCTGAATTTAACCGGAACTGTTATTCTGAAGTTAACCGGTACTGTTATTCTGAAGTTAACCGGTACCGTTATTCTGAAGTTAACCGGTACCGTTATTCTGAAGTTAACCGGTACTGTTATTCTGAAGTTAACCGGTACCGTTATTCTGAAGTTAACCGGTACTGTTATTCTGAAGTTAACCGGTACTGTTATTCTGAAGTTAACCGGTACTGTTATTCTGAAGTTAACCGTTACCTTATTCTGAAGTTAACCGGTAATGTTATTCTGAAGTTAACCGGTACCTTATTCTGAAGTTAACCGGTACCGTTATTCTGAAGTTAACCGGTACCGTTATTCTGAAGTTAACCGGTACCGTTATTCTGAAGTTAACCGGTACCTTATTCTGAAGTTAACCGTACCTTATTCTGAGTTAACCGTACCTTATTCTGAAGTTAACCGGTACCTTATTCTGAAGTTAACCGGTACCGTTATTCTGAAGTTAACCGGTACTGTTATTCTGAAGTTAACCGGTACCGTTATTCTGAAGTTAACCGGTACCGTTATTCTGAAGTTAACCGGTACCTTATTCTGAAGTTAACCGGTACTGTTATTCTGAAGTTAACCGGTACCTTATTCTGAAGTTAACCGGTACTGTTATTCTGAAGTTAACCGGTACCTTATTCTGAAGTTAACCGGAACTGTTATTCTGAAGTTAACCGGTACTGTTATTCTGAAGTTAACCGGTACCGTTATTCTGAAGTTAACCGGTACCGTTATTCTGAAGTTAACCGGTACCGTTATTCTGAAGTTAACCGTTACCTTATTCTGAAGTTAACCGGTACTGTTATTCTGAAGTTAACCGGTACCTTATTCTGAAGTTAACCGGTACCTTATTCTGAAGTTAACCGGTACTGTTATTCTGAAGTTAACCGGTACTGTTATTCTGAAGTTAACCGGTACTGTTATTCTGAAGTTAACCGGTACCTTATTCTGAAGTTAACCGGTACCTTATTCTGAAGTTAACCGGTACTGTTATTCTGAAGTTAACCGGTACCTTATTCTGAAGTTAACCGGTACCGTTATTCTGAAGTTAACCGGTACCGTTATTCTGAAGTTAACCGGTACTGTTATTCTGAAGTTAACCGGTACCGTTATTCTGAAGTTAACCGGTACCGTTATTCTGAAGTTAACCGGTACCGTTATTCTGAAGTTAACCGGTACCTTATTCTGAAGTTAACCGGTACTGTTATTCTGAAGTTAACCGGTACCTTATTCTGAAGTTAACCGGTACCTTATTCTGAAGTTAACCGGTACTGTTATTCTGAAGTTAACCGGTACCGTTATTCTGAAGTTAACCGGTACTGTTATTCTGAAGTTAACCGGTACCTTATTCTGAAGTTAACCGGTACCTTATTCTGAAGTTAACCGGTACCGTTATTCTGAAGTTAACCGGTACCTTATTCTGAAGTTAACCGGTACCGTTATTCTGAAGTTAACCGGTACCGTTATTCTGAAGTTAACCGGTACCAATTTTATTCCTTAGTTAACCGGAACTGTTATTCCCTAGTTAACCGGTACTGTTATTCTGAAGTCAAACCAAAATTATTCAGAATTTAACCGGTACCGAAGTTAACCGGTAATGTTATTCTAACTGTTCCGTTATTCTGAAGTTAACCGGTACCTTATTCTGAAGTTAACCGGCAATGTTATTCTGAAGTTAACGATGCCTCTGAAGTTAACCGGTACTGTTATTCTGAAGTTAACCGTACCTTATTCTGAAGTTAACTGTACCGTTATTCAGTTAACCGTACCTTATTCTTAGCTGTTATTCTGAATTTAACCGGTCCTGTTATTCTGAAGTTAACCGGTCCGTTATTCTGAAGTTAACTGTTCCGTTATTCTGAAGTTAACTGTTCCTTATTCTGAAATTAACCGCACCGTTATTCTGAAGTTAACCGGTAATGTTATTCTGAAGTTAACTGTTCCGTTATTCTGAAGTTAACCGTACTGTTATTCTGAAGTTAACCGGTACCTTATTCTGAAGTTAACCGTACCGCTTATTCTAAAGTTAACCGGTCTGTTATTCTGAAGTTAACCGCGATTATTCCAGTTAACTGTACTCGTATTCTGAAGTTAACCGCACCTTCTTATTCTGAAGTTAACTGTAATGTTATTCTGAAGTTAACCGTACCTTATTCTGACGTTAACCGTACTGTTATTCTGAAGTTAACCGTACCTTATTCTGATGTTAACCGAACCGTTATTCTGAATTTAACCGTACTGTTATTCTGAAGTTAACCGAACTGTTATTCTGAAGTTAACCGTACTGTTATTATTCATTCTGAAGTTAACCGTACCTTATTCTGAAGTTAACCGGTACTGTTATTCTGAAGTTAACCGGTACTGCTATTCTGAAGTTAACCGGGTACTGTTATTCTGAAGTTAACCGTACTGTTATTCTGAAGTTAACCGTACCTTATTCTGAAGTTAACCGTACCGTTATTCTGAAGTTAACCGGTACCGTTTCTGAAGTTAACCGTACCTTATTCTGAAGTTAACCGCAACCTGGTACCGTACCTTATTCTGAAGTTAACCGTACCTTATTCTGAAGTTAACCGCATTCTGATTAACCGTACCTTATTCTGAAGTTAACCGTACTGTTATTCTGAAGTTAACCGTACCTTATTCTGAAGTTAACCGTACCTTATTCTGAAGTTAACCGGAACTGCTATTCTGAAGTTAACCGTACCGTTATTCTGAAGTTAACCGTACTGTTATTCTGAAGTTAACCGTACCGTTATTCTGAAGTTAACCGGTACCTTATTCTGAAGTTAACCGTACTGTTATTCTGAAGTTAACCGGTACCTTATTCTGAAGTTAACTACTTTATTCTGAATTTAACCGGTACCTTATTCTGAAGCACCGTACTGTTATTCTGAAGTTAACCGCAATGTTATTCTGAAGTTAACCGTACCTTATTCTGAAGTTAACCGGTACCTTATTCTGAAGTTAACCGGTACTGTTATTCTGAAGTTAACCGTACCTTATTCTGAAGTTAACTGTTCCGTTATTCTGAAGTTAACTGTACCTTATTCTGAAGTTAACCGTACTGTTATTCTGAAGTTAACCGTACTTATTCTGAAGTTAACCGTTATTCTGAAGTTAACCGTACCTTATTTCTGAATTTAACCGAACTGTTATTCTGAAGTTAACCGTACTGTTACGTTATTCTGAAGTTAACCGTACCGTACCTTATTCTGAAGTTAACCGTACTGTTATTCTGAAGTTAACCGTACCGTTATTCTGAAGTTAACCGTATTCTGAAGTTAACTGTTATTCTGAAGTTAACCGTACCTTATTCTGAAGTTAACCGGTACTGTTATTCTGAAGTTAACCGTACCGTTATTCTGAAGTTTAAACCGTACCGTTTATTCTGAAGTTAACCGGTACTGTTATTCTGAAGTTAACCGTACCTTATTCTGAAGTTAACCGGTACCTTATTCTGAAGTTAACCGGTACTGTTATTCTGAAGTTAACCGTACCTTATTCTGAAGTTAACCGGTACTGTTATTCTGAAGTTAACCGTTACCTTATTCTGAAGTTAACCGTACCGTTATTCTGAAGTTAACCGTACTGTTATTCTGAAGTTAACCGTACCGTTATTCTGAAGTTAACCGTACCTTATTCTGAAGTTAACCGTACTGTTATTCTGAAGTTAACCGTTACCTTATTCTGAAGTTAACCGTACCGTTATTCTGAAGTTAACCGTACTGTTATTCTGAAGTTAACCGAACTGTTATTCTGAAGTTAACCGTACTGTTATTCTGAAGTTAACCGTACCTTATTCTGAAGTTAACTGGTACCGTTATTCTGAAGTTAACCGTACGTTATTCTGAAGTTAACCGTACCGTTATTCTGAAGTTAACCGTACTGTTATTCTGAAGTTAACCGGTACCTTATTCTGAAGTTAACGGTACTGTTATTCTGAAGTTAACCGTACCTTATTCTGAAGTTAACCGTACCTTATTCTGAAGTTAACCGGTACCTTATTCTGAAGTTAACCGTAATGTTATTCTGAAGTTAACCGTACCTTATTCTGAAGTTAACCGTACTGTTATTCTGAAGTTAACCGGTACCTTATTCTGAAGTTAACCGGTACCTTATTCTGAAGTTAACCGGTAATGTTATTCTGAAGTTAACCGTACTGTTATTCTGAAGTTAACCGTACCTTATTCTGAAGTTAACCGTTACTGTTATTCTGAAGTTAACCGTACCTTATTCTGAAGTTAACTGTTATTCTGAAGTTAACTGTTACCTTATTCTGAAGTTAACCGGTACTGTTATTCTGAAGTTAACCGTACCTTATTCTGAAGTTAACCGTTTATTCTGAAGTTAACCGTACTGTTATTCTGAAGTTAACCGTACCGTTATTCTGAAGTTAACCGGAACTGTTATTCTGAAGTTAACCGGTACTGTTATTCTGAAGTTAACCGTTATTCTGAATTTAACCGGTACCGTTAAGTTAACCGTACCTTATTCTGAAGTTAACCGGTACCGTTATTCTGAAGTTAACCGGTACCGTTATTCTGAAGTTAACCGTACCTTATTCTGAAGTTAACCGTACTGTTATTCTGAAGTTAACCGGTACCTTATTCTGAAGTTAACCGGTACCTTATTCTGAAGTTAACCGTACCTTATTCTGAAGTTAACCGGTACTGTTATTCTGAAGTTAACCGTCCTGTATTCTGAAGTTAACCGTTTATTCTGAAGTTAACCGTACCTTATTCTGAAGTTAACCGGTACCTTATTCTGAAGTTAACCGGTACCGTTATTCTGAAGTTAACCGGTACTGTTATTCTGAAGTTAACCGGTACTGTTATTCTGAAGTTAACCGGTACCTTATTCTGAAGTTAACCGTTCTTGAAGTTAACCGTAATGTTATTCTGAAGTTAACCGTACCTTATTCTGAAGTTAACCGTACTTTATTCTGAAGTTAACTGTTCCTTATTCTGAATTTAACCGCACCGTACCTTATTCTGAAGTTAACCGTACCGTTATTCTGAAGTTAACCGTACCTTATTCTGAAGTTAACCGTACCTTATTCTGAAGTTAACCGTACCTTATTCTGAAGTTAACTGTACCGTTATTCTGAAGTTAACCGGTACCTTATTCTGAAGTTAACCGTACCTTATTCTGAATTTAACCGCAATGTTATTCTGAAGTTAACCGTACTGTTATTCTGAATTTAACCGTACCTTATTCTGAAGTTAACCGTACTTATTCTGAAGTTAACCGTACCTTATTCTGAAGTTAACTGTTTATTCTTGAAGTTAACCTGTACCGTTATTCTGAATTAACCGTACTTATTCTGAAGTTAACCTGAAGTTAACCGTACTTTATTCTGAAGTTAACCGTACCTATTCTGAAGTTAACCGGTACCTTATTCTGAAGTTAACCGTACTGTTATTCTGAAGTTAACCGGTACCGTTATTCTGAAGTTAACCGTACTGTTATTCTGAAGTTAACCGTACTGTTATTCTGAAGTTAACCGGTACTGTTATTCTGAAGTTAACCGTACTGTTATTCTGAAGTTAACCGTACCGTTATTCTGAAGTTAACCGTACTGTTATTCTGAAGTTAACCGTTACCTTATTCTGAAGTTAACCGGTTATTCTGAAGTTAACCGGTACTGAATTTAACCGGAACTATTCTGAAGTTAACCGGTAATGTTATTCTGAAGTTAACCGAACCGTTATTCTGAAGTTAACCGGTACTGTTATTCTGAAGTTAACCGTACTGTTATTCTGAAGTTAACCGTACCTTATTCTGAAGTTAACCGGTACCTTATTCTGAAGTTAACCGTACCTTATTCTGAAGTTAACCGTCCGTTATTCTGAAGTTAACCGAACTGTTATTCTGAAGTTAACCGTACCGTTATTCTGAAGTTAACCGTACTGAAGTTAACCGTATTTATTCTGAAGTTAACCGATTCTGAAGTTAACCGTACTGTTATTCTGAAGTTAACCGTACCTTATTCTGAAGTTAACCGGTACTGTTATTCTGAAGTTAACCGGTACTGTTATTCTGGAAGTTAACCGGTCCGTTATTCTGAAGTTAACCGTACCTTATTCTGAAGTTAACCGGTACTGTTATTCTGAAGTTAACCGTACCGTTATTCTGAAGTTAACCGTACTGTTATTCTGAAGTTAACCGGTACCTTATTCTGAAGTTAACCGTACTGTTAACCGTACTGTTATTCTGAAGTTAACCGGTACCTTATTCTGAAGTTAACCGACTGTTATTCTGAAGTTAACCGCACTATTCTGAAGTTAACCGTACCTTATTCTGAAGTTAACTGTACCTTATTCTGAAGTTAACCGTACCTTATTTGAAGTTAACTGTTCCGTTATTCTGAAGTTAACCGGTACCTTATTCTGAAGTTAACCGTACCTTATTCTGAAGTTAACCGCACCTTATTCTGAAGTTAACCGTACTGTTATTCTGAAGTTAACCGTACCTTATTCTGAAGTTAACCGCACCTTATTCTGAAGTTAACCGTACCTTATTCTGAAGTTAACCGTACCGCCTGAAGTTAACCGGTACTTATTCTGAATTTAACCGTACCTTATTCTGAAGTTAACCGGTACCGTTATTCTGAAGTTAACCGTACCTTATTCTATTAACTGTACCTTATTCTGAAGTTAACCGTACCTTATTCTGAAGTTAACCGTACCGTTATTCTGAAGTTAACCGGCCGTTATTCTGAGTTAACCGTACTGAAGTTAACTGAAGTTAACCGTTTATTCTGAAGTTAACCGTACTGTTATTCTGAAGTGAAGTTAACCGGTACTGCTTATTCTGAAGTTAACCGGTACCGTTATTCTGAAGTTAACCGTCTATTCTGAAGTTAACCGTACTGTTATTCTGAAGTTAACCGTACCTTATTCTGAAGTTAACCGTACTGTTATTCTGAAGTTAACCGTACCTTATTCTGAAGTTAACCGTACCGTTATTCTGAAGTTAACCGTACCTTATTCTGAAGTTAACCGTACCTTATTCTGAAGTTAACCGTAACCGTTATTCTGAAGTTAACCGGTACTGTTATTCTGAAGTTAACCGTACCTTATTCTGAAGTTAACCGGTACCTTATTCTGAAGTTAACCGTACCTTTATTCTGAAGTTAACCGTTATTCTGAAGTTAACTGTACCTTATTCTGAAGTTAACTGAATTCTAACCGTAATTCTGAAGTTATTCTGAAGTTAACCGTACCGTTATTCTGAAGTTAACCGTACCTTATTCTGAAGTTAACCGTACTGTTATTCTGAAGTTAACCGGTTTAACCGTACTGTTATTCTGAAGTTAACCGTACATTCTGAAGTTAACCGTACTGTTATTCTGAAGTTAACCGTACCGTTATTCTGAAGTTAACCGTACTGTTATTCTGATTCTGAAGTTAACCGGTACCTTATTCTGAAGTTAACCGTACCTTATTCTGAAGTTAACCGGTACCTTATTCTGAAGTTAACTGTACCTTATTCTGAAGTTAACCGTACCTGTTATTCTGAAGTTAACCGGAACTGTTATTCTGAAGTTAACCGTACCGTTATTCTGAAGTTAACCGTACCTTATTCTGAAGTTAACCGTTAAACCGCACCTTATTCTGAAGTTAACCGTACCTTATTCTGAAGTTAACCGTACCTTATTCTGAAGTTAACCGGTACTGTTATTCTGAAGTTAACCGTACCTTATTCTGAAGTTAACCGTACTATTCTGAAGTTAACCGGTACCTTATTCTGAATTTAACCGTACTGTTATTCTGAATTTATTCTGAAGTTAACCGGTACTGTTATTCTGAAGTTAACCGTACCGTTATTCTGAAGTTAACCGCACCTTATTCTGAAGTTAACCGTACCTTATTCTGAAGTTAACCGTAACCGCTATTCTGAAGTTAACCGAACTGTTATTCTGAAGTTAACCGTACTGTTATTCTGAAGTTAACCGTTATTCTGAAGTTAACCGTACCTATTCTGAAGTTAACCGTACTGTTATTCTGAAGTTAACCGTACCTTATTCTGAAGTTAACCGGTACCTTATTCTGAAGTTAACCGGTACCGTTATTCTGAAGTTAACCGCACCGCTATTCTGAAGTTAACCGTTAACCTGAAGTTAACTGTTATTCTGAAGTTAACCGTACTTTATTCTGAAGTTAACCGGAACCTTATTCTGAAGTTAACCGGTACTATTCTGAAGTTAACCGTACTGTTATTCTGAAGTTAACCGTACCGTTATTCTGAAGTTAACCGTACCTTATTCTGAAGTTAACCGTACCGTTATTCTGAAGTTAACCGTACCTTATTCTGAATTTAACCGGTACCTTATTCTGAATTTAACCGGTACTTTATTCTGAAGTTAACCGTACTGTTATTCTGAAGTTAACCGTACCTTATTCTGAACCGTTAAAGTTAACCGTACTGTTATTCTGAAGTTAACCGTTACCTTATTCTGAAGTTAACCGAACTGTTATTCTGAAGTTAACCGTACCTTATTCTGAATTTAACCGGTACCTTATTCTGAAGTTAACCGTACCGTTATTCTGAAGTTAACCGGTGTTATTCTGAAGTTAACCGTTATTCTGAAGTTAACCGTACCTTATTCTGAAGTTAACCGTACTTTATTCTGAAGTTAACCGGTACCTTATTCTGAAGTTAACCGTACCTTATTCTGAAGTTAACCGTACCTTATTCTGAAGTTAACCGGTACTTCTGAAGTTATTCTTATTCTGAAGTTAACCGGTACTGTTATTCTGAAGTTAACCGTACCTTATTCTGAAGTTAACCGTTATTCTTGAAGTTAACCGTACCGTTATTCTGAAGTTAACCGTACCTTATTCTGAAGTTAACTGTTCCGCTATTCTGAAGATAACCGTTTATTCTGAAGTTAACCGTAGCTTATTCTGAAGTTAACCGGGTACCGTTATTCTGAAGTTAACCGTACCGTTATTCTGAAGTTAACCGTACCTTAACTGTTTATTCTGAAGTTAACCGTACTTATTCTGAAGTTAACCGGTACCGTTATTCTGAAGTTAACCGTACCTTATTCTGAAGTTAACCGTACCTTATTCTGAAGTTAACCGTCCGTTATTCTGAAGTTAACCGTTCCGCTATTCTGAAGTTAACCGGTACCTTATTCTGAAGTTAACCGCTACTGCTATTCTGAAGTTAACTGTACCTTATTCTGAAGTTAACCGTAGCTTATTCTGAAGTTAACCGTACCTTATTCTGAAGTTAACCGTACCGTTATTCTGAAGTTAACCGTACCGTTATTCTGAAGTTAACCGTACCTTATTCTGAAGTTAACCGTACTGTTATTCTGAAGTTAACCGTACCGTTATTCTGAAGTTAACCGGTACCGTTATTCTGAAGTTAACCGTACTATTATTCTGAAGTTAACCGTACTGTTATTCTGAAGTTAACTGTTACCTTATTCTGAAGTTAACCGGTACCTTATTCTGAAGTTAACCGTACTGTTATTCTGAAGTTAACCGCACCTTATTCTGAAGTTAACCGCAACTGTTATTCTGAAGTTAACCGGTACCTTATTCTGAAGTTAACCGGAACAATGCTGTTATTCTGAAGTTAACTGTTCCGTTATTCTGAAGTTAACTGCACCTTTATTCTGAAGTTAACCGTAATTCTGGTAACCGTACGTTATTCTGAAGTTAACCGGTCCTTATTCTGAATTTAACTGGTACCTTATTCTGAAGTTAACCGGTACCTGTTATTCTGAAGTTAACCGTACTGTTATTCTGAAGTTAACCGGTACCGTTATTCTGAAGTTAACCGGTACTGTTATTCTGAAGTTAACCGGGTACTGTTATTCTGAAGTTAACCGGTACCTTATTCTGAAGTTAACTAACCTGAAGTTAACCGGTGTTATTCTGAGTTAACCGGTACCGTTATTCTGAAGTTAACCGGTACCGTTATTCTGAAGTTAACCGCAACCGTTATTCTGAAGTTAACCGTACCTTATTCTGAAGTTAACTGGTACTGTTATTCTGAAGTTAACCGCCTTATTCTGAAGTTAACCGTACCTTATTCTGAAGTTAACCGTGCCGTTATTCTGAAGTTAACCGTACTGTTATTCTGAAGTTAACCGCACCTTATTCTGAAGTTAACCGTACTGTTATTCTGAAGTTAACCGTACCGTTATTCTGAAGTTAACCGGTACTGTTATTCTGAAGTTAACCGTACCTTATTCTGAATTTAACCGTACCTTATTCTGAAGTTAACCGGTCCTGTTATTCTGAAGTTAACCGAACCTTATTCTGAAGTTAACCGGAACTGTTATTCTGAAGTTAACCGGTACCTTATTCTGAAGTTAACCGGTACCGTTATTCTGAATTTAACTGGTACCGTTATTCTGAGTTAACCGTAATGTTATTCTGAAGTTAACCGTACCGTTATTCTGAAGTTAACCAGTGCCTTATTCTGAAGTTAACCGGTACTGTTATTCTGAAGTTAACCGTACTGTTATTCTGAAGTTAACCGTACCTTATTCTGAAGTTAACTGGTACTGTTATTCTGAAGTTAACCGTGCCTTATTCTGAAGTTAACTGTTCCGTTATTCTGAAGTTAACCGGTACTGTTATTCTGAAGTTAACCGTACTGTTATTCTGAAGTTAACCGGTACTGTTATTCTGAGATTAACCGAACTGTTATTCTGAAGGAACCGGTACCGCTATTCTGAAGTTAACCGGTACCTTATTCTGAAATTAACCGGTAATGTTATTCTGAAGTTAACCTTTATTCTGAAGTTAACCGCACTTATTCTGAGTTAACGTGCCGTTATTCTGAAGTTAACCGTTACTTATTCTGAGTTAACCGGTACTGTTATTCTGAAGTTAACCGGTACCTTATTCTGAATTTAACCGTCCGTTATTCTGAATTTAACCGGTACTGTTATTCTGAAGTTAACCCGGTACTGTTATTCTGAAGTTAACGGTACTGTTATTCTGAGATTTAACCCGTTACCTTATTCTGAATTTAACCGCTACCGTTATTCTGAATTTAACCGGTACCGTTATTCTGAAGATTAACCGGTACCTTATTCTGAAGTTAACCGGTACCTTATTCTGAAGTTAACGGTAAATGTTATTCTGAAGTTAAACCCATACTGTTATTCTGAAGTTAACCGCACTGTTATTCTGAAGTTAACTGTTCTGTTATTCTGAAGTTAACCGTACCGTTATTCTGAGTTAACCGCTACCTTATTCTGAAGTTAACTGGTACCTTATTCTGAAGTTAACCGGTACCTTATTCTGAAGTTAACCTGTACTGTTATTCTGAAGTTAACCGGTACTTTATTCTGAAGTTAACCGTTTATCCTGAAGTTAACCGTTACCTTATTCTGAATTTAACCGGTACCTTATTCTGAAGTTAACGGTACCTTATTCTGAAGTTAACCGGTACCTTATTCTGAGTTAACCGGTACTGTTAACCGGTTTATTCTGAAGTTAACGGTACGTTATTCTGAAGGTAACTGTTATTCTGAAGTTAACCGGTACCTTATTCTGAAGTTAACCGTACCTTATTCTGAAGTTAACCGGTACCTTATTCTGGTACCTTATTCTGTTAACCGGTATCTTATTCTGAAGTTAACCGGTACCTTATTCTGAAGTTAACCGGTACCTTATTCTGAAGTTAACCGGTACTTTTATTCTGAATTTAACCAGTAGCTTAACCGGTAGCTTATTCTGAAGTTAACCGGTACCGTTATTCTGAAGTTAACTGGTACCTTATTCTGAAGTTAACCGGTATCTTATTCTGAAGTTAACCGGTACCTGCTTATTCTGAAGTTAACTGTACCTTATTCTGTTATTCTGAATTTAACTGTTATTCTGAAGTTAACGGTACCTTATTCTAAGTTAACTATGTTATTCTGAAGTTAACGGTACCTTATTCTGAATTTAACGGTACCTTATTCTGAAGTTAACCGGTAATGTTATTCTGAAGGATTAAGTTAACCGGTACCTTATTCTGAAGTTAACCGGTACCTTATTCTGAAGTTAACCGGTAATGTTATTCTGAAGTTAACCGGTACCTTATTCTGCTATTCTGAAGTTAACCGTTGCGGTACTGTCTATTCTGAAGTTAACGGTACCTATTCTGATGTTAACGGAACCGTTATTCTGAATTTAACCGGTACTGTTATTCTGAAGTTAATCGGTACCGTTATTCTGAGTTAACGGTACTGTTATTCTGAAGTTAAACCGTTATTCTGAAGTTAACTACTGTTATTCTGAAGTTAACCGGTACCGTTATTCACAAGTTAACCGGAACTGTTATTCTGAGTTAACGGTACTGTTATTCTGGTTAACCGGTACCCGTTATTCTGAAGTTAACGGTACTGTTATTCTGAGATTAACCGGTACTGTTATTCTGAAGTTAACCGGTACTGTTATTCTGAAGTTAACGTTACCTTATTAACTTGTAATGTTATTCTGTTAACCGGTAATTCTGAAGTTAACCGTTATTCTGAAGTTAACGAGTCCTTATTCTGAAGTTAACCGGTACCTTATTCTGAAGTTAACCAGTCCGTTATTCTGAAGTTAACCGGTGCCGTTATTCTGGGTTCAACCGTTACCTTATTCTGAAGTTAACAGTACTGTTATTTGGTTAACGGTGCCTTATTCTGACGTTAACCGGTACCGTTATTCTAGATTTAGCGGTTACTGTTATTCTGAAGTTAACCCGTACGTTATTCTGAAGTTAACCGGTACCGTTACCTTCAAGTTGGCAGGTACGCGGTATTCACAAAGTTAACGGTACTATTATTCTGAAGTTAACCGGTACCGTTATTCTGAAGTTAACCGGTACTGTTATTCTGAAGTTAACCGGTACCGTTATTCTGAAGTTAACCGGTACTGTTATTCTGAAGTTAACCGGTACTGTTATTCTGAAGTTAACCGGTACCTTATTCTGAAGTTAACCGGTACTGTTATTCTGAAGTTAACCGGTACCTTATTCTGAAGTTAACCGGTACTGTTATTCTGAAGTTAACCGGTACTGTTATTCTGACGTTAATCGGTCCGTTATTCTGAAGTTAACCGGTACCGTTATTCTGAAGTTAACCGGTACCGTTATTCTGAAGTTAACCGTTACCTTATTCTGAAGTTAACCGGTACTGTTATTCTGAAGTTAACCGGTACCTTATTCTGAAGTTAACCGGTACCTTATTCTGAATTTAACCGGAACTGTTATTCTGAAGTTAACCGGTACTGTTATTCTGAAGTTAACCGGTACTGTTATTCTGAAGTTAACCGGTACCTTATTCTGAATTTAACCGGTACCTTATTCTGAAGTTAACCGGTAATGTTATTCTGAAGTTAACCGGTACCTTATTCTGAAGTTAACCGGTACCTTATTCTGAAGTTAACCGGTCCGTTATTCTGAAGTTAACCGGTGCCGTTATTCTGAAGTTAACTGTTCCGTTATTCTGAAGTTAACCGGTACCTTATTCTGAAGTTAACCGGTACCGTTATTCTGAATTTAACCGGTACCTTATTCTGAAGTTAACCGGTACCTTATTCTGAAGTTAACCGGTACCTTATTCTGAAGTTAACCGGTACCTTATTCTGAAGTTAACCGGTACCTTATTCTGAATTTAACCGGTAGCTTATTCTGACGTTAACCTGTAGCTTATTCTGAAGTTAACCGGTACCGTTATTCTGAAGTTAACCGGTAGCTTATTCTGAAGTTAACCGGTATCTTATTCTGAAGTTAACCGGTACCTTACTCTGAAGTTAACCGGTACCGTTATTCTGAAGTTAACCGGTACCTTATTCTGAAGTTAACCGGTACCTTATTCTGAATTTAACCGGTAGCTTATTCTGACGTTAACCTGTAGCTTATTCTGAAGTTAACCGGTACCGTTATTCTGAAGTTAACCGGTACTGTTATTCTGAAGTTAACCGGTACCTTATTCTGAATTTAACCGGTACCTTATTCTGAAGTTAACCGGTAATGTTATTCTGAAGTTAACCGGTACCTTATTCTGAAGTTAACCGGTACCGTTATTCTGAAGTTAACCGGTACCGTTATTCTGAAGTTAACCGGTACTGTTATTCTGAAGTTAACCGGTACCTTATTCTGAAGTTAACCGGTACCGTTATTCTGAAGTTAACCGGTACTGTTATTCTGAAGTTAACCGGTACCGTTATTCTGAAGTTAACCGGTACCGTTATTCTGAAGTTAACCGGTACTGTTATTCTGAAGTTAACCGGTACCGTTATTCTGAAGTTAACCGGTACCTTATTCTGAAGTTAACCG
>NC_088421.1:37987226-38047098 GCF_034236695.1 Oncorhynchus nerka
TTCAGAATAACAGTACCGGTTAACGTCAGAATAAGGTAACGGTTAACTTCAGAATAACGGTAACGGTTAACTTCAGAATAAGGTACCGGTTAACTTCAGAATAGCGGTACCGGTTAACTTCAGAATAACGGACCGGTTAACTTCAGAATAAGGTAACGGTTAACTTCAGAATAACGGACCGGTTAACTTCAGAATAAGGTAACGGTTAACTTCAGAATAACGGTACCGGTTAACTTCAGAATAACGGTACCGGTTAACTTCATAATAACGGTACCGGTTAACTTCAGAATAACGGTTCCGGTTAAAGTCAGAAGAGTCCCATGACACTTATGGGGATCGTAGAGCAAAACGGAGAACACCATCATGTTTGTGAGAGTCTCCCCTTCATAATAGTTTGTAGGTCAAACCGTTCGGACGCTACAGACGTTTACATGGGATTTTCCAGGTTGTCTCCTGTGGTCTGACAAAAAAACACTCTAGCTCTGCCACCTTTCACCACAGATGTGGAAGTTCAACACTGGAGGATGCGGTGGATTGAGATGCATCCAATGCAAAAAAACATATCTCTAGCTTTAACTTAGATGTTTTTGGTTTGTATCTTAGATTTACACACGATATTCACACACAAACAAATTACTCTCGACCACGCCCACAAATTGGAGAAAACAAACATTCTTTCCAATTGGCCCCCATTGTAAAAGAGACAAGATTTGATCACCGGTATCACATTATACTTGTTTAGTATAGTTTGCTTGTAACTCCACTCACTACTTGCAGCTGTATAGGCCATTTGTTTGTGTTTCTGGTCTTGGCTAGCTTAATGTTCTGGTCGGTAGATAGCTAGCTAGCACTCACTCACTCATGTGGCTGCTAGCACCTTCATGAAACCCTTTTCATGAAGGTGCTAGCAGGGGGAAGCCCTACAATATTACATTTTTCTAAGTAGTGAGAAAACTTTTCAACATTGCCTGCTCCCTAGTTATCTTTAGACATGTACTTTTCTTAAATGTAGTTTTGTAAACGACTAAAACAAGCAGACGAGAATTTTGTTTGAAAATGTTCAATTTCGGAATTGGAATTTGAGTGTACTTCCTGAAATGACTGGGATTGAAACGGAATTGACCCCAACCCTGACTGTTATCATTTCGAACAGAATCCCCATCATAGAATCAGAAAGGTGGTATGTAGGAAGACCTACCCCCAGCCACACTATCGCCAAGATGATATGTCATTCGTATGAGCCTTTTACTCTTCATAAAAATCTATTTGAACAGCACCACCTCACCTGGTAGATAATAGATGTAGAGACATGTTGGTAATTCTGGTGTCATTCTGCACTGTTCTATGGTCAGATGTGACCTCAGTGGCCTGTGGTCTAGCAGTCAGTACCGCAGACCCCGGAACACAATAGAATCGGGGTTTGAATCCGACACAGTGCTCTTCTGACTATCACCTCTCCTTCATTTCCTTTCTTCGTTCTACTTCTTCCCATTGGTTCAATAAAACCAAATAAGTTGGACTGGGAGGGGGAGCAGTGAAGTTCAACAGGGTTCATCCTAACCATGACACACCAGGAAGTACACGTTCATTCTGTCTGTCTATCCATCTTTCTCTCTCTATCTCCCTCCTTTTTTCTACCTGTCTAGAGCCCTTTCATTAATAATCATGTTTGGCCAACCGAGGATAGAGGGATTGGAAAACCCAGTTATCAATTATGTATATACAGTACAGGGATGGGAAATCTACCAACCCAGCAGCTCAGAGTTCATATTACAACACAGGTGACTGGGTACACTCTGTGTGTGTGTGTGTGTGTGTGTGTGTGTGTGTGTGTGTGTGTGTGTGTGTGTGTGTGTGTGTGTGTGTGTGTGTGTGTGTGTGTGTGTGTGTGTGTGTTCACAGTACGTAAATGCTTCTACCTTTCTAATCTGCACCTGTTCCTCTTAGCCGGGCTGTTTCCAAACACTACTGCACAGAGGGCAGCCAGGACCTATTATGTTAAATTAGCCTGGTGCGTTGGGAAGATCACAGGCAGACTGTTGACCCAGGAGTCATTTAGCAGGGCTAGTAGGACACACGGTGTTCAGCACCTGTTGGTAATGGCTGTTCCAGGTCCTTGGGTTCCAGGTCAGCAGGCAGACGAGAGAGATTAAGGCCCTGACCTTGTGTTCCTCTGTTCTGCTATTGGCTGGGCGGAGTGTCCAAGGTTACCAGAGATGGAGATGGAGACTGATTGGATCCATGCCAACTACTGTCTAACAGCTGGAGAGAACAGAGAGGTCTATTTATGATGCATGATGATGGTACATTCAGGTCATCATCGTTGTCGTCATCGTCATCATCATTCTTTTCATATCCATGATGTTGCTGGAGTCTGTCTGTCTGGTCTGTCTGTGTGTCTGGTCTGTCTGTCTGGTCTGGTTGTCTATATCTATGCTATCTTTGTCTCTATTATCAGACTGTTGACTGTAGATGACAGACAGATCTGTCACCACTGACACTGGGCAACCTTCTCTTCTTAGAAACGATCTTATCTACCACCTCACCTTGACTTTCCCCACACTAACTGTCTCTTTCCCTCTCTCTCTCTCTCTTTCTCTCTTTTTCTGTCTCTTTCTTTCCCTCTCTCTTTTTCTCCCTCTCTCTCTCACACGTACACAAACACACATACGCACACCAATGTTTGAGCGATGACACTATTTTTAGCAAAGTTACGAATCAGACAGTTTGTAGGGATGATACGATTCTATTAGATTAGATTATTAGTCAAATGCACACAGTGCTGGGAAAAGTACCCAATTGTCATACTTGAGTAAAAGTAAAGATTCTTTAATAGAAAATTACTCAAGTAAAATACTATTTGAGTAAAAGTCGAAAAGTATTTGTTTTAAACATACTTTAGTATCAAAAGTAAATGTAGTTGCTAAAATATACTTAAGTATCAAAAGTAAAAGTAAAAGTATAAGTCATTTAACATTCCTTATATTAAGCAAGCCAGATGGTGCCATTTTATAAAACATTTTATAAAAGATTTGCAGATAGCCAGGGGCACGCTCGAACAATCAGACATTATTTACAAACAAAGCATGTGTTTAGTGAGTCTGCCAAATCAGAGGCAGTAGGGATGACCAGGGATGTCAACTTGATAAGTGTGTGAATTAGACCATTTTCCTGTCCTGCTAAGCATTCAAAATGTAACGAGTACTTTTAGTTGTCAGGGAAAATGTATGGAGTAAAAAGTACATAATTTTCATTAGGAATGTAGTGAAGTAAAAGTTGAAGAATAAAAAATAAAAATAAATAGTAAAGTGAAGTACAGATACTAAAAAAATGAAAATAGTATGTGTCCATTGGGGGGTGGGGGAAGGGTAAATGTCTGTTTGGGGTGGGGTAGGATGTGTCCATTGGGGGTGGAGGAAGGGTAAATGTCTGTTTGGGGTGGGGTAGGATGTGTCCATTGGGGGGTGGGGGAAGGGTAAATGTCTGTTTGGGGTGGGGTAGGATGTGTCCATTGGGGGGTGGAGGAAGGGTAAATGTCTGTTTGGGGTGGGGTAGAATGTCCATATGGGGAGCAGCTGGTGGGGGCCGGGCGGGGCGGGTTAGGTAACTGCCTAGTGGTGGCAATTCAACAACCTGATGGTCTGGGGGTAGAAGCTCTTGGCCAGTCTGTCAGTTTTCGCCATGATGCTCCTGTACTGCCCTCGCCTGAGTGATGGAAGCGGGGAGAACAGGCCATGGCTCGGGAGGCTAAGGTCCTTGATAATGTCCTTGGCCTTCCTGTGATACTGGGTGCTGTAGACGTCCTTGAGGGCAGGCAGTGTGCACCCAATGGTGCGTTCGGCTGAGCGTACCACCCTCTGTAGAGCATTGTGGTTTGCGGTGGGGGAGTTTCCGTACCAGGCTGTGATGCAGGTCTGACGATATGCTCTCGATGGTGATCCTGTAAAACACTGTGAGGGCCCTCGGGGACAGGCCAAATTTATTCAGCATCCTGAGATCTGTGTGGTTTGACCATTTCAGTTCCTTGGAGATGTGTACGCCGAGGAACATGACGTTTTTGACCATTTTTACGGCAGCCCCGTTGATGAGGATGCAGGAGTGCCCAGCCTGGTTCCTCCTGAAGTTCACAATCACCTCCTTTGTTTTGCTGAAGTTGAGGGAGAGGTTGTTTACCTGGCACTACGCCGTCAGAGCGCCAACCTACCTCCTCTGTCGGCCGTCTCGTCGTTGTTGGTAATCAGTACTATAGTCGTGTCATCAGCAAACTTGATGATGGGGTTGGAACTGTGTGAGGCCACGCAGTCGTGGGTATACTGGGGGTACAGGAGGGGACTGAGGATGCACCCTTGTGGGGCCCCTGTGTTGAGGATCAGTGTGGAGAATATAAGGTTGCCTACCTTCACCACTTGGGGACGGTACGTCAGGAAGTCCAGAATCCACTCGCATAGGAAGGACTTCAGTCCCAGGGCCTCGAATTTTGTGGTGAGCTCAGAGTGCACTATGGTATTGAAGGCCAAGCTGTTGTCAATGAACAGCATCCTCACATATGCATTCCTTTGGTCTAGGTGGGCGAAGGCAGCGTGCAGTGCAATAGCGATTGTGTTTTCCGTTGATCTGTCAGGGCGGTAGGTGAATTGAAGAGGGTCGAGTGTGTCGGGGAGGGAGGAGATGATGTGGTCTTTAACTAGCCTCTCAAAGCACTTCATGATGACGGAAGTGAGAGCTACTGGTCGGTAGTCATTCAGCTCAGCTACTTTCCCTTTCTTGGGCACGGAGATGACAGTGGACATCTTAAAGCAGGTGGGGATAACGGCTCTGTAGATTTGCTTCATCTGGAAATGGTGTTTCTTAAGAGTGCGGGCTAAGGTTGATAAGCTCACTTATGGAATATGGCAGGGTTTTCAAAAATCTGTTGGATTTCCCACAGTCAGAAGTTAACCATGTTTAATTTAGACTACTAAACACAAAACCTATGTTTCAATTGAGAATTAGGCAGGTCTGATGCCGAAAAAGAAACACAATTCTTGCCTACTTCGTATTTTTGATTATATTTGCAAAAAAAGTATTGTGTTGTAATAGCAGTAGTAGTTGTTGTTCCAGTAGTTAGTTACACCGCTACATTGCAAAAACATTATCAACTACAGAAAACAATACCAGGATTTGAATTTATTTCAACTACCACCAAGCAACTGCACAATATAGTTAAATGACTAGTTGAACTAAATGTAGGTGATGACTCCCCAACACTGTGTGAGTGTGTGTGAGAAGGCATTATCCCTGGATGTAAAGTCATGATCCAGACATGTCTCTGGAGTTATGACAGCTGGTCATGTTCACAAAGTGTGTCTTTGGTGTACAGAACACCTTGTCTTATTGGTGGGCTAAAAGAATGATGAAAGAACGTGTCTTAATGTAAAGACACAGAAACCAACAGCACCACAGTATTAGCAGACAATGAGAAGAGGCTACCTCTGGCTCAGGGACAGAGAGGGGGAAGGAATATAACACAGAATCCCCTGAGTGTTCTACAGTAGCTCATAGGGATGGTGGGTTAAGATTAGGTCAGAACATTAAATTACTGTATTGCACATGGTACACACATACACATAAACAGTTGTACAGACTGAATATACAAACATGCACACATAAAAACCAGAAAATGTTAAACAACGTTTTCACTTTCAGTATGAACATACAGTAGGCCATGTCGTATGAACATACAGTAGGCCATGTCGTATTAACATACAGTAGGCCATGTCGTATGAACATACAGTAGGCCATGTCGTATGAACATACAGTAGGCCATGTCGTATTAACATACAGTAGGCCATGTCGTATGAACATACAGTAGGCCATGTCGTATTAACATACAGTAGGCCATGTCGTATGAACATACAGTAGGCCATGTCGTATGAACATACAGTAGGCCATGTCGTATGAACATACAGTAGGCCATGTCGTATTAACATACAGTAGGCCATGTCGTATTAACATACAGTAGGCCATGTCGTATGAACATACAGTAGGCCATGTCGTATGAACATACAGTAGGCCATGTCGTATTAACATACAGTAGGCCATGTCGTATGAACATACAGTAGGCCATGTCGTATGAACATACAGTAGGCCATGTCGTATGAACATACAGTAGGCCATGTCGTATGAACATACAGTAGGCCATGTCGTATTAACATACAGTAGGCCATGTCGTATGAACATACAGTAGGCCATGTCGTATGAACATACAGTAGGCCATGTCGTATGAACATACAGTAGGCCATGTCGTATTAACATACAGTAGGCCATGTCGTATTAACATACAGTAGGCCATGTCGTATGAACATACAGTAGGCCATGTCGTATGAACATACAGTAGGCCATGTCGTATGAACATACAGTAGGCCATGTCGTATGAACATACAGTAGGCCATGTCGTATTAACATACAGTAGGCCATGTCGTATTAACATACAGTAGGCCATGTCGTATGAACATACAGTAGGCCATGTCGTATTAACATACAGTAGGCCATGTCGTATGAACATACAGTAGGCCATGTCGTATTAACATACAGTAGGCCATGTCGTATGAACATACAGTAGGCCATGTCGTATTAACATACAGTAGGCCATGTCGTATTAACATACAGTAGGCCATGTCGTACCTCACCCATTATTATCCATCAAGCTCAACGTGTAGGCTTTTATTATTGTGTGTGTGTGATCCTGTCAAGCAACTAATCCATGTGAATATATCATATATCTCTTCCGGTCCTCCCTCAGACTCTGTCTAATTCAATGAGACCACGAGAACACATGACCTGGTGACAATCATAACAAACCACACACTTTCTTTCTTTCTTTCTTTCTCTCTCATCCTGTCTCTCTCGCTCTCTCTCTCTTTCTTCCTATCTCTCTCCTCCTATCTCTCTCTCTCACTATCTCACAGACAAACAATTACATAAGAGCACACGTTGAGCAGAGAATCACAGTCTAAAACAGCGTCCACAGACGTGGTTGTGTCTGTGCATACTACCCTGTGTGTTTCTCTAATTAGGACATCCATTCAGGCCCTGTCAGCCAAACAGTGTGAGTGTCCATATTAGCCGCTGTTGTCTAATCAGCCCAGCGGCAGACATTTTGGATTCATACAGAGAAGAGAGGGAACCGGACAGAGAGGAGCAGACGTAAACAAAAACACAGAGAAGTTGGCAGGATCGGCCATGTGTGTGCATATGATTCATAATGCCTCATAACTGTTGTTATAAAACACAGGTCTGTTGAGATGAGACAACATGAAATATTCGGAATATTTATCAATGTATTATACTGAAGAAAAATATAAATGCAACATGCAACAATTTCAAAAGATTTGACTGAGTTAAAGTTAAAGTTCATATAAGGAAATCAGCTAATTGGCTGGGAATACAGATATGAATCTGTTGGTCACAGACACCTTAAAAAGAGGTAGGGGCGTGGATCAGAAAACCAGTCAGTATCTGGTGTGAACACCATTTGCCTTATGCAGCGTGACAAATCTCCTTGGCATAGAGTTGATCAGGCTGTTGATTGTGGCCTGTGGAATGTTGTTTCTACTCCTCTTTAATGGCTGTGCGATGTTGCTGAATATTGGCAATTGTGTTCATTGTCCTTAGCTTATAACGGCCCATACCATAACCCCACTGCCACCATGGGGCACTCTGTTCACAACGTTCACAAAAGCAAACCGCTTGCCCACACGACGCCATAGACGTGGTCTGCGGTTATGAGGCCGGTTGGGACGTACTGCCAAATTCTTTAAAACAACGTTGGAGGCGGCTTATAGTAGAGAAATTCATATTAAATTATCTGGCAACAGCTCAGGTGGACATTCCTGCAGTCAGCATGCCAATTGCACACTCCCTAAAAAACTGAGATTTCTGTGGCCTTGTGTTGTGTGACAAAATTGCAGATTTTACATTTACATTACATTTAAGTCATTTAGCAGACGCTATCTAAATCTTTTCAGGGGGAGGGGGTGAGAGGGATTACTTTATCCTATCCTAGGTATTCCTTAAAGAGGTGGGGTTTCAGGTGTCTCCGGAAGGTGGTGATTGACTCCGCTGTCCTGGCGTCGTGAGGGAGTTTGTTCCACCATTGGGGGCCAGAGCAGCGAACAGTTTTGACTGGGCTGAGCGGGAACTGTACTTCCTCAGTGGTAGGGAGGCGAGCAGGCCAGAGGTGGATGAACGCAGTGCCCTTGTTTGGGTGTAGGGCCTGATCAGAGCCTGGAGGTACTGAGGTGCCGTTCCCCTCACAGCTCCGTAGGCAAGCACCATGGTCTTGTAGCGGATGCGAGCTTCAACTGGAAGCCAGTGGAGGGAGCGGAGGAGCGGGGGGTGACGTGAGAGAACTTGGGAAGGTTGAACACCAGACGGGCTGCGGCGTTCTGGAGAGTTGTAGGGGTTTAATGGCACAGGCAGGGAGCCCAGCCAACAGCGAGTTGCAGTAATCCAGACGGGAGATGACAAGTGCCTGGATTAGGACCTGCGCCGCTTCCTGTGTGAGGCAGGGTCGTACTCTGCGGATGTTGTAGAGCATGAACCTACAGGAACGGGCCACCGCCTTGATGTTAGTTGAGAACGACAGGGTGTTGTCCAGGATCACGCCAAGGTTCTTAGCGCTCTGGGAGGAGGACACAATGGAGTTGTCAACCGTGATGGCGAGATCATGGAACGGGCAGTCCTTCCCCGGGAGGAAGAGCAGTTCCGTCTTGCCGAGGTTCAGCTTGAGGTGGTGATCCGTCATCCACACGGATATGTCTGCCAGACATGCAGAGATGCGATTCGCCACCTGGTCATCAGAAGGGGGAAAGGAGAAGATTAATTGTGTGTCGTCTGCATAGCAATGATAGGAGAGACCATGTGAGGTTATGACAGAGCCAAGTGACTTGGTGTATAGCGAGAATAGGAGAGGGCCTAGAACAGAGCCCTGGGGGACACCAGTGGTGAGAGCACGTGGTGTGGAGACGGATTCTCGCCACGCCACCTGGTAGGAGCGACCTGTCAGGTAGGACGCAATCCAAGCGTGGGCCGCGCCGGAGATGCCCAACTCGGAGAGGGTGGAGAGGAGGATCTGATGGTTCACAGTATCGAAGGCAGCCGATAGGTCTAGAAGGATGAGAGCAGAGGAGAGAGAGTTAGCTTTAGCAGTGCGGAGCGCCTCCGTGATACAGAGAAGAGCAGTCTCAGTTGAATGACTAGTCTTGAAACCTGACTGATTTGGATCAAGAAGGTCATTCTGAGAGAGATAGCGGGAGAGCTGGCCAAGGACGGCACGTTCAAGAGTTTTGGAGAGAAAAGAAAGAAGGGATACTGGTCTGTAGTTGTTGACATCGGAGGGATCGAGTGTAGGTTTTTTCAGAAGGGGTGCAACTCTCGCTCTCTTGAAGACGGAAGGGACGTAGCCAGCGGTCAGGGATGAGTTGATGAGCGAGGTGAGGTAAGGGAGAAGGTCTCCGGAAATGGTCTGGAGAAGAGAGGAGGGGATAGGGTCAAGCGGGCAGGTTGTTGGGCGGCCCGTCACAAGACGCGAGATTTCATCTGGAGAGAGAGGGGAGAAAGAGGTCAGAGCACAGGGTAGGGCAGTGTGAGCAGAACCAGCGGTGTCGTTTGACTTAGCAAACGAGGATCGGATGTCGTCGACCTTCTTTTCAAAATGGTTGACGAAGTCATCTGCAGAGAGGGAGGAGGGGGAGGGGGAGGAGGATTCAGGAGGGAGGAGAAGGTTGCAAAGAGCTTCCTAGGGTTAGAGGCAGATGCTTGGAATTTAGAGTGGTAGAAAGTGGCTTTAGCAGCAGAGAGAGAAGAGGAAAATGTAGAGAGGAGGGAGTGAAAGGATGTCAGGTCCGCAGGGAGGCGAGTTTTCCTCCATTTCCGCTCGGCTGCCCGGAGCCCTGTTCTGTGAGCTCGCAATGAGTCGTCGAGCCACGGAGCGGGAGGGGAGGACCGAGCCGGCCTGGAGGATAGGGGACATAGAGAGTCAAAGGATGCAGAAAGGAGGAGAGGAGGGTTGAGGAGGCAGAATCAGGAGATAGGTTGGAGAAGGTTTGAGCAGAGGGAAGAGATGATAGGATGGAAGAGGAGAGAGTAGCGGGGGAGAGAGAGCGAAGGTTGGGACGGCGCGATACCATCCGAGTAGGGGCAGTGTGGGAAGTGTTGGATGAGAGCGAGAGGGAAAAGGATACAAGGTAGTGGTCGGAGACTTGAGGGGAGTTGCAATGAGGTTAGTGGAAGAACAGCATCTAGTAAAGATGAGGTCGAGCGTATTTCCTGCCTTGTGAGTAGGGGGAAGGTGAGAGGGTGAGGTCAAAAGAGGAGAGGAGTGGAAAGAAGGAGGCAGAGAGGAATGAGTCAAAGGTAGGCGTGGGGAGGTTAAAGTCGCCCAGAACTGTGAGAGGTGAGCCGTCCTCAGGAAAGGAGCTTATCAAGGCATCAAGCTCATTGATGAACTCTCCGAGGGAACCTGGAGGGCGATAAATGATAAGGATGTTAAGCTTGAAAGGGCTGGTAACTGTGACAGCATGGAATTCAAAGGAGGCGATAGACAGATGGGTAAGGGGAGAAAGAGAGAATGACCACTTGGGAGAGATGAGGATCCCGGTGCCACCACCCCGCTGACCAGAAGCTCTCGGGGTGTGCGAGAACACGTGGGCAGACGAAGAGAGAGCAGTAGGAGTAGCAGTGTTGTCTGTGGTGATCCATGTTTCCGTCAGTGCCAAGAAGTCGAGGGACTGGAGGGAGACATAGGCGGAGATGAACTCTGCCTTGTTGGCCGCAGATCGGCAGTTCCAGAGGCTACCGGAGACCTGGAACTCCACGTGGGTCGTGCGCGCTGGGACCACCAGATTAGGTGGCCGCGGCCACGCGGTGTGGAGCGTTTGTATGGTCTGTGCAGAGAGGAGAGAACAGGGATAGACAGACACATAGTTGACAGGCTACACAAGAGGCTACGCTAATGCAAAGGAGATTGGAATGACAAGTGGACTACACGTCACGAGTGTTCAGAGAGTTAAGCTTACGTAGCAAGAATCTTATTGACTAAAATGATTAAAATGATACAGTACTGCTGAAGTAGGCTAGCTGGCAGAGGCTGCGTTGTTGACTAAGTAGGCTAGTTGGCATTGGCTGCGTTGTTGACACTACACTAATCAAGTCGTTCCGTTGAGTGTAATAGTTTCTACTGTGCTGTTATTCGGGGCCAGCTGGCTAGCTAGCAGTGTTGATTACGTTACGCTATGTTAAAAGAACGACAATAGCTGGCTAACTAACCTAGGAAGTCGCTCTAGACTACACAATTATCTTTGATACAAAGACGGCTGTGTAGCTAGCTATGTAGCTAGCTACGATCAAACAAATCAAGCCGTTGTACTGTAATGAAATGAAATGAAAAATGTGATACTACCTGTGGAGCGAAGCGAAATGCGACCGGATTGTTGAGTGCAGAAGTTCTGTTCGGTAGACGTTGGCTAGCTGTTGGCTAGCTAGCAGAGTCTCCTATGTTAAGGACGACATAAAACTACACACTCTAAACTACACAATTATCTTGGGTACGAAGACAGCAAAGACAACTATGTAGCTAGCTAACACTACACTAATCAAGTCGTTCAGTTGAGTGTAATAGTTGTGCTGCTAATCGGTAGACGGTGGACTAGCTAACGGTGGACGTTAGCTAGCTGGCTAGCTGCAGGGCAGTGTAGACTGCGTTAGGACGACGAAATACGATAATTACGCAATTATCTATGAAACAAAGACGGCTGTGTAGCTAGCTAAGAAGAAATTGATAAGATTAGACAAATCAAACCGTTGTACTATAATGAAATGTAATGAAATGTAATACTACCTGCGGACCGAGTGCAGATGCGACCGCTCGCTCCAACCCGGAAGTGCAGCTTTTTAGAGTGGCCTTTTAGTGTCCCCAGCACAAGGTGCACCTGTGTAATGATCATTCTGTTTAATCAGCTTCTTGATATGCCACACTTTTCAGGTGGATGGATTATCTTGGCAACTGAGAAATGCTCACTACCAGGGATGTGATAAATGTGAGAAAACACTTTTTGTGCGTATGGAATATTTCTGGGATATTTCTGGAATCTTTTATTTCAGCTCATGAAACATGGGACTTTACATATTGCGTTTATATTTTTGTTCAGTATAATTTATTATCCATGAATGAATTCCTTAATTAAATCTTTTTTTTTTACCCCTTTTTCTCCCCAATTTCATGGTATCTAATTGTTTTAGTAGCTACTATCTTGTCTAATCGCTACAACTCCCGTACGGGCTCGGGAGAGACGAAGGTTGAAAGTCATGCGTCTTCCGATACACAACCCAACCAAGCCGCACTGCTTCTTAACACAGCGCGCATCCAACCCGGAAGCCAGCCGCACCAATGTGTTCAGGGAAACACCGTGCACCTGGCAATCTCACCCACAGGAGTCGCTGGTGCGCAATGAGACAAGGATATCCCTACCGGCCAAACCCTCCCTAACCCGGACGACGCTAGGCCAATTGTGCGTCGTCCCACGGTCGCGGCCAGTTGCAACAGAGCCTGGGCGCGAACCCAGGATCTCTGGGTACAGCACCCTTAACCACTGCGCCACCCGGGAGGCCCATTAATGAATTCTCCATGTGCCACAAGCTGGCATGTTATTGGTCGTATTACCTGTTTGTCCGATTTCGACGTGGCTCTGAGTCAGAGTCCTGGTTAGTCCAGGGGATCCCATGATTACCCTAATAAGCTGCTCCGTCTGGTGGATCACTCAGCTCCATCCATCCAGGAATATATGAGGACACCCCTATCAAAATCAACCCACTCAGGAGGCCTGTTTGGCAGTTGCTGTGTAGAACAGTATCAACCAGAATGACTCCAGCCCGGAAGATGACCTATGTTTGTTGGTAACCGACAGAGAAAACAGAATAAAACAAGCTGGTGGATGGTTTAAACACACCCTGTTAGTGTTCCCAGATGAGGCCATTTTGTTTCAGTCAGCTAAAATCACAGGGATTGAGCAAGAGAGACACTCAGTAATATTGTTTACCAAGCCAAATATTGCACACAGACACACCAACTGATTTTCTAGGTAAACTTTAGATTGTCTTCAAAACAAAGGTTTCTGGCTGTACAGAAAGCATGATACAAACAAGCACCACAAAGACACCAACACTCTAATAGTCCATCGGTACTGAAGTCCGTACCTCATGTTCTGTAATATAAATGTACCAACTCCCATTATAATACACAGGTGGTTTTGTCTTTTGCCTATTGTGTTCATTTTTACAAATCCCTATCGTGGAAGCTGACCAACAGGTGGCTTGATTTAACAGACTGGAATAGTCGATGACATGTATTGATTAGTCAAAACGCCCAGCTTGTTCGTCAAAACAGCCAGCTGGTTAGTCAAAACATTGGTTAGTGAAAACACCATGCTACTTAGTCAAAACATTGTCTAGTGAAAACACCCAGCTGCAGCCTGACTAAACACTCAGCACCCCAGCCTCAGCATCACTCTGACTGTCTGTGAAACCTAACACCTGTGTAGCGGCTCTGAGGTGCATAATGACTCATTCAGTAGTTCACCTGCCTCCTGGTCCCTCTCATACGCAACAGTCCCAGCTCTCACGTCATCCACACCCCAAGGCTGACAGGCTGGGATTCAAATGACACCCTGTTCTCTATGTCAGGAGTGATCAACCTTAACCTGGTCCTGGATCTGTTTGTGCTGTCTTCCAACTCCTGTGGTCATGACAGGGTTGGTTACACAGCTCCAACACACCTGGGACCAGACTAGGTCAACTCTCCTTCTGGAGAGCAAATGAGAGTACAGGGGTTTTTCTCCCGCCCAGCTGTAACGATTCAGCTATAAGCAATCGGTAAGCTGTTATTTTCTAGAATCAGGTAGAACTAGAATTATTAGCAGGTAGATTAGGTTTGGAGGAACAACTTGTTGGCCAGTCCATCTTGTTGGCCAGTCCTATAAGACACTTCTAGTTAGAGCCCTGTGCTGCTCTGATGAAAAGTAATGTGTTATATATGTTGTTATAGAGCCTGTGTTCTGAGGTCCTGAACCTATGGTACCTGACACTCCATCACGTTTTGAATCACGTTTTGGTCCAAATCTCTCCACTTGACATACAGCACGTACAGTGGCTGTCTGGGACCAACATGAATCATGAAGTATATGTGAGTGACATCCTACACCTTGTGCAAGTAAAATTATTATTTACACCCCCTGAGTGGGCCTATAAATTACATTTACATAGCTAAGCTAGCATATGTGATCAGTGTAATTATATGTGGGGTGAAAACTGTAATGAGTCAGACCATTTGCATGTGTTACTCTCCAAGTTAATTGTTGAGGGGGATAGGGGGCAGCATTCAGAATTTTGGATGAAAAGCATGCCCAAATTCAACTGCCTGCTACTCATCCCCAGAAGATAAGATATGCATATTATTAGTACACTATGAAGTTTCTAAAACTGTTTGAATCATGTCTGTGAGTATAACAGAACTTAAGTAGCAGGCTAAACCCAGAGGACAAAACATTCAGATTTTTTTTTTTGAGGTCACTCTCTTTTCAATAAGGTTTCATTGGGAATCCAGATTTCTAAGGGACCGTCTTGCAGTTCCTACCGCTTCCACTGGATGTCAGCAGTCTTTAGAAATTGGTTGAGGTTTTTCCTTTGTGTAATGAAGAAGTACAGCTGTTCAGAACGAGGGTAACTTGAAGTGTACTGTTAGATAGAGGCGCGTGACCAGAAAGCTAGCTGCAGATTGTTTTCCTCCTGTATTGAACACAGATCATCCCGTCTTAAATTTTATCGATTATTTACGTTAAAAAACACCTAAAGTTGTATTAGGAAAGTAGTTTGACATGTTTGGACAAAGCTTACAGGTAACTTATGAGACATTTTGTAGTCAGGTTGCGCGACTTGGAACCGGTGTTTCTCTGGATCAAATGCGCCAAATAAATGGACATTTTGGATATATATCAACGGAATTAATCAAACAAAATTACCATTTGTGATGTTTATGGGACATATTGAAGTGCCAACAAAAGAAGCTCGTCAAAGGTAAGACATGAATTATATTTTTATTTCTGCGTTTTGTGTCACACCTGCAGGGTTGAAATATGCTTTTCTCTCTTTGTTTACAATGGTGCTATCCTCAGATAATAGCATCTTTTGCTTTTGCCGAAAAGCCTTTTTGAAATCTGACATGTTGGCTGGATTCACAACAAGTGTAGCTTTAATTTGCTATCTTGCATGTGTGATTTCATGAAAGTTAGATTTTTATAGTATGATTAAGAATTATTTCAGAGCAGAAATGGTTGGTGTTTTTATTGTTAAGATGAGACAGTATTTTTTCCACAGTATGACAACATGCTTTTCTCATCTCCTGTAGTCTTTCCTTTCTTCTGTTCTCTTCTCCCTAATTGGCTAATTGGTAATGGTTACTGCGGGAAAGAGGGAAATGAGTCGGATGCATGTGATTGGCTGAGATCTGTTGGGACCAGGACCACTTTGTTTTCTCTGCGTGAGGGCAGCGTAGCCGGGACGGAGCATAAGAGGGGGTCTGAGTCCCTGACAGGATGGAATCAGTGGTATTCACGCTCTCCTGTGGAGGAACACAAATACAATGGAGAGAATAAAGAAAGAGAGAGGTGGGTGGGAAGGGGAGATGGAGAGAAGGTGGAACTGGTGGAGAGAGAGACAGGGAGGGATAGAGAGGCGGGAGAGAGGGAGAGAGGGAGAGACGCAAGAGAGAGAGACGGGAGAGAGAGGGACGCGAGAGAGTAGGACGCGAGAGAGAGGGACATGAGAGAGGGACGCGAGAGTGAGCGATGCGAGAGAGAAGGACGTGAGAGATAGGGACGCGAGAGAGGATGCAAGAGAGAAGGATGCGAGAGACAAGGATGCGAGAGAGAAGGACGCGAGACAGAGGGACGCGAGAGATAGGGATGTTAGAGAGAGATGTGAGAGAGAGAGAGACAGGGAGGGATAGAGACGTGAGAGAGAAGGACGAGAGACAGAGGGATGCGAGAGAGAGAGAGAGAGAGGAGAGAGAGAGAGAGAGAGAGAGGAGAGAGAGAGAGAAGGACGAGAGACAGAGGGATGCGAGAGAGAGAGAGAGAGAGAGAGAGAGAGAGAGAAAGAGAGAGAGAAGGACGAGAGACAGAGGGATGCGAGAGAGTGAGAGAGAGAGGGACGCGAGAGAGAGAGAGAGAGAGAGGGATGTGAGAGAGGGACACGAGAGAGAGAGAGAGAGAGAGAGAGAGATGCAAGAGAGAGAGAGAGACGCGAGAGAGAGGGATGCGAGAGAGGGATGCGAGAGAGGGATGCGAGAGAGGGATGCGAGAGAGGGAGAGAGAGAGAGAGAGAGAGAGAGAGAGAGAGAGAGGGATGAGAGAGAGAGGGATGCGAGAGAGAGGGATGCGAGAGAGAGGGATGCGAGAGAGAGGGAGATGCGAGAGAGAGGGATGCGAGAGAGAGGGATGCGAGAGAGAGGGATGCGAGAGAGAGGGATGCGAGAGAGAGAAGGACGAGAGAGAGAGGGATGCGAGAGAGAGAGAGAGAGAGAGAGAGAGAGAGAGAGAAGGACGAGAGACAGAGGGATGCGAGAGAGAGAGAGAGAGAGACAGAGAAGGACGAGAGACAGAGGGATGCGAGAGAGAGGGATGCGAGACAGAGAAGGACGAGAGACAGAGGGATGCGAGAGAGAGAGAGAGAGAGACAGAGAAGGACGAGAGACAGAGGGATGCGAGAGAGAGAGAGAGAGACAGAGAAGGACGAGAGACAGAGGGATGCGAGAGAGAGAGAGAGAGAGAGAGAGACAGAGAAGGACGAGAGACAGAGGGATGCGAGAGAGAGAGAGAGAGAGAGAGACAGAGAAGGACGAGAGACAGAGGGATGCGAGAGAGAGAGAGAGAGAGAGAGAGAGAGAGACGCGAGAGAGCGAGAGAGAGAGGGACGCGAGAGAGAGAGAGAGAGGGACGCGAGAGAGAGAGAGAGAGAGAGAGAGAGAGAGTATTTGTGTGTGTTTGTGTATGTTAGGGCTACTACTCTGGAGATGACACATTAAAGGTCACTGGATTTTCTTCCACCATAAAGTAAATACATGAACAGTTAGGAAAAATGTGTTTAAGCTGTGAAACATTGACAAGTGTTTACAATATCAAGAGCCACTGAAAACAACATTGTATCCAGTTTTCCATGGAAAAATCAGCATGTTTACAAGGGGTTGAGATTTTAAAAGATGAGCTTCAATTCACAGAAGCACCTTGAGGTTGATGTTTTACCAAAGAAAAGGTTTCTCATGAACAACAACAGTCCCCATTGCAGAGTTGCACAAGTACTAGGTGAAGTTGATGATATGACATGGTACTAGTATTGTAGAGAAGAAAAGAGCTATATGCCACAGTAATGATAGAGCTATAGACCACAGTAATGACAGAGCTATAGACCACAGTAATGACAGAGCTATAGACCACAGTAATGATAGAGCTATAGACCACAGTAATGACAGAGCTATAGACCACAGTAATGATAGAGCTATAGACCACAGTAATGACAGAGCTATAGACCACAGTAATGACAGAGCTATAGACCACAGTAATGACAGAGCTATAGACCACAGTAATGATAGAGCTATAGACCACAGTAATGACAGAGCTATAGACCACAGTAATGACAGAGCTATAGACCACAGTAATGACAGAGCTATAGACCACAGTAATGACAGAGCTATAGGCCACAGTAATGACAGAGCTATAGACCACAGTAATGACAGAGCTATAGACCACAGTAATGATAGAACTATATGCCACAGTAATGACAGAGCTATAGACCACAGTAATGAGAGAGCTATAGACCACAGTAATGACAGAGCTATAGACCACAGTAATGATAGGGCTATAGACCACAGTAATGACAGAGCTAGACCACAGTAATGACAGAGCTATAGACCACAGTAATGACAGAGCTATAGACCACAGTAATGACAGAGCTATAGACCACAGTAATGACAGAGCTATAGACCACAGTAATGACAGAGTTATAGACCACAGTAATGATAGAGCTATAGACCACAGTAATGACAGAGCTATAGACCACAGTAATGACAGAGCTATAGGCCACAGTAATGACAGAGCTATAGACCACAGTAATGACAGAGCTATAGACCACAGTAATGATAGAGCTATATGCCACAGTAATGACAGAGCTATAGACCACAGTAATGAGAGAGCTATAGACCACAGTAATGACAGAGCTATAGACCACAGTAATGACAGAGCTAGACCACAGTAATGACAGAGCTATAGACCACAGTAATGACAGAGCTATAGACCACAGTAATGACAGAGCTATAGGCCACAGTAATGACAGAGATATAGGCCACAGTAATGACAGAGCAATAGACCACAGTAATGACAAACCTATAGGCCACAGTAATGACAGAGATATAGGCCACAGTAATGACGGAGCTATAAGCCACAGTGATGACAGAGCTATAGACCACAGTAATGACAGAGCTATATTATTGATTATTATGACTAAAAACAACCCGAGGATGAATATAAACATTGTTTGACATGTTTCTACGAACTTTACGGATACTATTTGGATTTTACGTCTGCCTGTTGTGACTGCGTTTGAGCCTGTGGATTACTGAACAAAACGCAAATATAATGGAGGTTTTTGGATATAAACATGGACTTTATCGAACAAAACAAACATTTATTGAGTAAATGGGAGTCTTGTGAGTGCAACCATAAGAAGATCATCAAAGATAAGTGATTAATTTTGTCACTATTTCTGTGTAACTCCTCTACTTGGCTGGTTACTGTTTGTAATTATTTGTCAGCTGGGCGCTGTTCTCAGATAATTGCATGGTTTGCTTTCGCCGTAAAGCCTTTTTGAAATCTGACACCGTGGTTGGATTAACAAGAAGTTAATCTTTAAACCCATGTATAACACTTGTATGTTTTATGAATTTGATGAATATAATGAGTATTTCTGTTTTTGAATTTGGCGCCCTGGAATTTCACTGGATGTTGGCCAGGTGAGGTGTACCCTAGTGGTGTTAAAGACGCACTTCAGGATCTTAAGCACAACAAATTCTTAACATATAGTGCTAATTGGATTCATAACATATCATACAAACTGGATTCATAACATATCATTCAAACTGGATTCACAACATATCATGCTAACTGGATTCATAACATATCATACAAACTGGATTCATAACATATCATACAAACTGGATTCATAACATATCATACAAACTGGATTCATTACAATTCATGCAAACTGGATTCTTAACATATCATACAAACTGGATTCATAACATATCATACAAACTGGATTCATAACATATCATACAAACTGGATTCATTACATATCATTCAAACTGGATTCACAACATATCATGCTAACTGGATTCATTACAATTCATGCAAACTGGATTCATAACATATCATACTAACTGGATTCATAACATATCATACAAACTGGATTCATAACATATCATACAAACTGGATTCATAACATATCATACTAACTGGATTCATAACATATCATGCTAACTGGATTCATAACATATCATGCTAACTGGATTCATTATAATTCATGCAAACTGGATTCATAACATATCATACAAACTGGATTCATAACATATCATACTAACTGGATTCATAACATATCATACTAACTGGATTCATAACATATCATACTAACTGGATTCATAACATATCATACAAACTGGATTCATAACATATCATACGAACTGGATTCATAACATATCATACAAACTGGATTCATAACATATCATACTAACTGGATTCATAACATATCATGCTAACTGGATTCATAACATATCATGCTAACTGGATTCATTATAATTCATGCAAACTGGATTCATTACATATCATACAAACTGGATTCATAACATATCATACAAACTGGATTCATAACATATCATACAAACTGGATTCATAACATATCATTCAAACTGGATTCACAACATATCATACTAACTGCAAAAAAATGAATACTAATAATATGAATGTGGGTTGTAACATCATACTGTTGGAAAGGGACTAATCAACTTGAGCATGTTTTAGTATGTTTATAGTCCTTTAACAAAGGGGTCCTGTCTCTGAGATGTTTCCCTACGAGTGAGATTAGATGCACGCGTCAGAGCTAATAGATTATAAACTACTGCCCTACGACGCTATTTTATAGCTTGACTGTTAATTAAATATCATTATATTCTCTCAATATGTTACAGCTTCACTGTTAAATATCATTATATTCAAATAAAATCACATCATTTTTTTTATAGCCCTTCGTACATCAGCTGATATCTCAAAGTGCTGTACAGAAACCCAGCCTGAAACTCCAAACAGCAAGCAATGCAGGTGTAGAAGCACAGTGTCTAAGAAAAACTCACTAGAAAGGCCAAAACCTAGGAAGAAACCTAGAGAGGAACCAGGCTATGAGAGGTGGCCAGTCCTCTTAAGGCTGTGCCAGGTGGAGATTATAACAGAACATGGCCAAGATGTTCAAATGTTCATAAATGACCAGCATGGTCAAATAATAATAATCACAGTAGTTGTCGAGGGTGCAGCAAGTCAGCACCTCAGGAGTAAATTTCAGTTGACTTTTCATAGCCGATCATTAAGAGTATCTCTACCATTCTTGCTGTCTCTAGAGAGCTGAAAACAGCAGGTCTGGGACAGGTAGCACGTCCGGTGAACAGGTCAGGATTCCATAGCCGCAGGCAGAACAGTTGAAACTGGAGCAGCAGCACGGTCATGCCAGGAAGTCCTGAGGCATGGTCCTAGGGCTCAGTTCCTCCAAGAGAAAGAGATAATTAGAGAGAGCATACTTAAATTCACACAGGACACCGGATAAGACAGGAGAAGTACTCCAGATATAACAAACTGACCCTTGCCCCCCGACACATAAACTACTGCAGCATAAATACTGGAGGCTGAGACAGGAGGGGTCAGGAGACACTGGGGCCCCATCCGATGATACCCCCGGACAGGGCCAAACAGGAAGGTATAACCCCACCCACTTTGTCAAAGCACAGCCCCCACACCACTAGAGGGATATCTTCAACCACCAACTTAACATCCTGAGACAAGGCCGAGTATAGCCCACAAAGATATCCGCCACGGCACAACCCAAGGGGTGGCGCCAACCCAGACAGGAAGATCACGTCAGTGACTCAACCCACTCAGGTGATGCACCCCTCCTAGGGACGGCATGAAAGAGCACCAGTTAGCCAGTGACTCAGCCCCTGTAATAGGATTAGAGGCAGAGAATCCCAGCGGAAAGAGGGGAACTGGCCAGGCAGAGACACCAAGGGTGGTTCGTTGCTCCAGAGCCTTTCCGTTCACCTTCACACTCCTGGGCCAGACGACACTCAATCATATGACCCACTGAAGAGATGAGTCTTCAGTAAAGACTTAAAGGTTGAGACCGAGTCTGCGTCTCTCACATGGGTAGGGATACCATTCCATATAAATGGAGCTCTGTAGGAGAAAGCCCTGCCTCCAGCTGTTTGCTTAGAAATTCTAGGGACAATTAGGAGGCCTGCGTCTTGTGACCGTAGCGTACGTGTAGGTATGTACGGCAGGACCAAATCAGAAAGATAGGTAGGAGCAAGCCCATGTAATGCTTTGTAGGTTTGCAGTAATTCCTTGAAATCAGTCCTTTCCTTGACAGGAAGCCAGTGTAGGGAGGCTAGCACTGGAGTAATATGATCAAATTGTTTGGTTCTAGTCAGGATTCTACCAACCAGAACAGAAGATCTCTTTGTTTCTTGGGACCTAGAACAAGCATCTTTGTTTTGTTCGAGTTTAAAAGTAGAACGTTTGCAAGCCATCCACTTCCTTATGTCTGAAACACAGGTTTCTAGCGAGGGCAAATTTGGGGCTTCACCCTGTTTCATTGAAATGTACGGCTGTGTGTCATCCGCATACCAGTGAAAGTTAACATTATGTTTTTGAATAACATCCCCAAGAGGTAAAATATATAGGGAAAACAATAGTGGTCCTAAAACGGAACCTTGAGGAACACCGAAATTTACAGTTGATTTGTCAGAGGACAAACGATTCACAGAGACAAACTTATATATTTCCGACAGATAAGATCTAAACCGGGCCAGAACTTGTCCGTGTAGACCAATTTGGGTTTCCAATCTCTCCAAAAGAATGTGGTGATCAATGGTATCAAAAGCAGCACTAAGGTCTAGGAGCATGAGGACAGATGCAGAACCTCGGTCTGATGCCATTAAAAGGTCATTTACCACCTTCACAAGTGCAGTCTCAGTGCTATAATGGGGTCTAAAACCAGACTGAAGCATTTCGTATACATTGTTTGTCTTCAGGAAGGCAGTGAGTTGCTGCACAACAGCTTTTTCAAAAAACATTTAGAGAGGAATAGAAGATTCGATATAGGCCGATAGTTTTTTATATTTTCTGGGTCAAGGTTTGGCTTTTTCAAGAGATGCTTTATTACTGACACTTTTAGTGAGTTTCATACACATCCGGTGGATAGAGAGCCGTTTATTATGTTCAACATAGGAGGGCCAAGCACAGGAAGCAGCTCTTTCAGTAGTTTAGTTGGAATAGGGAAAGTATGCAGCTTGAAGATTTAGAGGCCATGATTATTTTTATCATTGTGTCAAGAGATACTAAACCACTTGAGTGTCTCCCTTGATACTAGGTCCTGGCCGAGTTGTGCAGACTCAGGACAACTGAGCTTTGAATGAATACGCATATTTAAAGAGGAGTCCGTAATTTGCTTTCTAATGATCATGATCTTTTCCTCAAAGAAGTTCCTGAATGTATTACTGCTGAAGGGAAAGCCATCCTCACTTGGGGAATGCTGCTTTTTAGTTAGCTTTGCGACAGTATCAAAAATACATTTCGGATTGTTCTTATTTTCCTCAATTAAGTTGAAAAAATAGGATGATCGAGCAGCAGTGAGGGATCTTCAATACTGCACGGTACTGTCTTTCCAAGCTAGTCGGAAGACTTCCAGTTTGGTGGAGCAGCAGTGAGGGATCTTCAATACTGCACGGTACTGTCTTTCCAAGCTAGTCGGAAGACTTCCAGTTTGGTGGAGCAGCAGTGAGGGATCTTCGGTACTGCACGGTACTGTCTTTCCAAGCTAGTCGGAAGACTTCCAGTTTGATGGAGCAGCAGTGAGGGATCTTCAATACTGCACGGTACTGTCTTTCCAAGCTAGTCGGAAGACTTCCAGTTTGGTGTGGTGCCATTTCCGTTCCAATTTTCTGGAAGCTTGCTTCAGAGCTCGGGTATTTTCTGTATACCAGGGAGCTATTTTCTTATGACAAATGTTTTTCGTTTTTAGGGGTGCAACCGCATCTAGGGTATTGCGCAAGGTTAAATTGAGTTCCTTGGTTAGGTAGTTAACTGATTTTTGTCCTCTGACATCATTGGGTAGGCAGAGTCTGGAATGGCATCAATATTTGTGTTGTCTGGGAATTTAAGGCACAACTTTTGATGCTCCTTTGTTGGGGTCTCAGCAGATTATTTGTTGCAATTGCAAACGTAATAAAATGGTGGTCCAATAGTCCAGGATTATGAGGAAAAACATTAAGATCCCAACATTTATTCCATGGGACAAAACTAGGTCTTGTTAAACCTTTAGTTTGTTAACAAGAAATTGGTGGAGTGGTTGAAAAACGAGTTAATGACTTCAACCTAAGTTAATGTAAACTTCCGACTTCAACTGTAAGTGTTTCTGATAGTTTCCCATGGAAATGGATTCTGGGAAGAAATGTAGCGGCTTTCTCTGGTAGCAGGCGTATCATGTGTCATGATGTAATGCTCCGCTATAATCATTCTCCACTTAGTCTCCCCCCATACTATCCCTGCTGCTGCTGTACTATGGTGTGTTAAATTGCATAAAAGACATGTTCATCCTCTTTGCATGGAATGAAGGCTTGACATATTGAAACTGTCCACACAATCAAATCTACCTCTTAAAGCTGGCATCAATAGTGGTTGAAACTGCCATGTCCGTTTGTGATATTACAACAACAAAGACATTATTTCAAACAAGGAACAGTTTTCTTTCCCTCTGACAACATTCCACATTATTGTACATGTGATAGAACAGCAGAGTATGTACGACAACATGTTTTACCACCATGCTGGATGCTTGAATTTTAGGACCCTTTGCGGTACAAAATAATATTTGAGAAATAGTTGAGTTTGGCCTTTACTACTATAGCCCATAGAAACACACTGAATTACACATTCATAAATGTTTTTGAAGTGTTTGTCCTATATCTAGTAGATAATATGAAAACTCACAAATAATTTTTGTTTTTTTTGACACATATTTAACCTCATATTTTTGTTGCCACAAAATTACCTCCATACGTCCATTCATTTGTATGGGTTACCTTCAGACGAGTCATCTTTCCATGGTGGTCATATTAGTTGGCAGACCAAACCGTTCGAACTCTACATACGCCTCGTGAGAATACAGATTTTGGGTACGTCTCATGGTCTGACAAACACAGCTGTAGCTTGGCCACCTCCCACCGCAGATGCGATAGGCCTACATAGGCAGATGTGGTGGATTGAAATATCTCTAGCTTATTAAACTGACACATTTTGATGGGTATTTTTTTATTATGTACCTTAGATTGACACACTATTTGAATAATGTATACGGAATTGTTAAATACTGACACTTAACAGCCAGACCAACAGCCTCATTGCTGTTATTACTCTAGTCCTTTCTGTCCTGTTCACATGGAATGAATGATTGACACTGTAAATACAAATGTGTTCCACAAGCACATTACATTATAGCAACATACTGTATCTACTGTAGACATCACTGTGCTATTGAACAGTGTACTCCAGAGGTATCAAACAACATTTCCCCACAGGCTGCATTTGGGCCGTCTTCACCTAGGTCCGGAGGGCAGCACTGAAAATGTGTTATATTTCCCTGATTATCCAACTTTCTTTTTTTGTGATTCTTAGCACCCTGGAAATAGTGAAGAGACTGTATAAATGTAGGTCCAATATAACTTCTATACCGTTTCGATGTGGTTTTTGTCAAATCAATCTTAAACAAAAAGGGCAGCATTGAATCGGATCCGGCCTGCGGGCTTTGACTTTGACACGTGGTATATGCCACGCTGCAATCACAGAGATACTATGCAGATGATGTTCAAGTACATGTGGTCCTTGTAGCATAGAATGAATGCTTGAAACATTAACACTGTCAGTCACAGTACCAGTCACACTCAGGGGTTTTCTTCCTCAATTCATCTCTCTCTCTCTCTCTCTCTCTCTCTCTCTCTCTCTCTCTTTCTCTTTCTTTACTTACTGTCTTTGACCCCTGCCATGACAACCAAATGCAATCAGAATGCAGGCAACATTTGTCATAACACAGTCAGCAGTCAGCAAAGACGAGGAGTTGAGACAGATAGTTTGAATCTGTGTGCGATGTACATTTACATTACATTTAAGTCATTTAGCAGACGCTCTTATCCAGAGCGACTTACTTTACCAAACTGCCTTATAACTCAAGTTCCATATTCTCACCAATGGCAGTGTTCTCTCTCCCTCTCTCTACTGCCTGTCTTTGACCCCTGCCATGAACATATTACCAAATACCATTATAATACAATAAAAATGGCTGGGCTAAGATCACTAACTGACCTATTAAGTGCTGCTCATCTGAAACTGCAGTTGAAAATGAAAAAGGGGAAGACCCAGATGCTGTGCTAGCTTTGATGCTAGCTCCGTTCGTCTAGCTAGCAAACATTAGCCTAGCTAAAGTAGCCAACCTAACATTGCATGCATCGGTATCACTCGGTATAGAACTCTTTTTACACAATATCATCTCATCGCCAATGGTTTGCTAGTTACACAACAACATTAGAATACATTTATTAAATGTTCATGAACTTTTACTCTTTTTAAACTTTCAAAACATGTAAACATTGGAGTGCTCATGAATATAGTTCCCTCTCCTCAGCAAACATCCACAAAGAGAAAGAGACCTGGTAGTGTGTGCTGCTGAACTGTAACTGCAGACCAAATCAATAGATCCCAGACCGATGAAAAGGGAAAGAGAGGAGAAATTGCCCATTTCTCTGTTTTCCTTTCAAGCCGTGCTCAACACCCTTAAACACAGACAGCCTGCTGCCTCTGGGGACCGTGGGCAACCAAAAGTGTATTTGGCGGCGGCGGGGATCCAATCATAAAAGGAGGAACCGAGTCACTGTGGTGCAAAGCCACATAAAGCCAGTAGCTGCCTGGCACTTTACAGTGTGGATTTTTTTCCAATCAATAAAACTCATCATGGTATATTATTGAGGGGGTCAAACTGACCTGTTTCTACTTTTGAGGGGGTCATGTTATGCTCCTGCAGGGAGGCCTATTGTCGTCACAGTCTTTATGTTGGTGACACAGCTGACATTGAAAAGTACATCAGGGTCCTGTTCAATAAGCATCAGGGAAGGGAAGAAAATGAACTCAAACCGGGAAGATCCCATCTGTACTTGTTTAACTCATTTATTTTTCTATGGCAAAAAACTGTTTTCAAAAGCTCTGTGCCTAATGAACACAACCCTGTTAAAGAAGCAGCCTGTCAGATCAGGTCAGGGAGCATCCTACTCCAGATTATTGGTGGAGTGGGACAGGACCACTTAATTAGCAGCTATTCCTGGGATTCGGAAGCGACCATGCCTGCAGTTACATCAGATCACTTTGACACAGCGACAACAAAATACAATGGTGTCTGTGGTGTTATGAAACGTTGGTCTTAGCTGACTTCAGTAGGGTTATTATGTGTTTCCTTCCAGTGGGTTGGTACATGAGATACACTCTTTCAGAAAAAGGGGAACCCTTTTTGGTTCCAGGTAGAACACTTTTGGGTTCAGTGTAGAACCCTCTGGGAAAGGGTTCTACATCAAATCCTATCAATCAAATACAATTTCATTTGTCACATGCTTTGTAAACAATAGGTGTAGACTAACAGTGAAATGCTTACTTATGGGCTTTTCCCAACAATGCAGAGAGAAAGAAAAAAGTTAAATAGCAAAATAGCAAAAGTAATAATAAATACACAATGAGTAATGATAATGTGGCTATATGTAACTAGGAACAAAGTGGAAGATGATAAACAATAGCAGCAGCATATGTGATTTAGTGCAAAAACAGTCAATGCAGATAGTCGCAGAAAGGGTAACTATTTGGTTAAATATTGAACTAACTTTTTCTCAGTTACATGGCTTGGGGGTAGAAGCTGTTCAGGGTCCTGTTAGTTCCAGTGCATCGATACCACCTGCCATGCGGTAGCAGAGGTAACAGTCTATGATTTGGGTCACTGGAGTATTTGACTATTTGTTGTGCCTTCCTCTGACACCACCTGGTATAGAAGTCCTGAATGGCAGGGAGCTAGGCTCAGGTGATGTACTGGGCCATATGCATTACCCTCTCTAGTGCCTTGCGGTTGGATGTTAATCAGTTGCCATACCAAGCGGTGATGCAGCCAGCCAAGATGCTCTCAATGGTGCAGCGGTATAACTTTTTTGATGATCTGAGGGCCCATGCCAAATCTTTTCATCCTCCAGTAGGGGAAGAGGTGTTGCCGTGCCCTTTTCACTTTTCACTTCTGTTGTGTGTGGACCATAATAGATCCTCAGTGATATGGACACCAAGGAACTTGAAGCTCTCGACCCGCTCCACTGCAGCCCCATTGATGTGAATGGGGGGCGTGCTCATCCCTCCGTTTCTTGTAGTCCCTGATCCATTCCTATGTCTTGTTGAGGGAAGGGAAGGGAAAGGTTGAGGTCCTGGCACCACACTGACACTTCTCTGATCTTCCTATAGGCTGTCTCATTGTCGTCTGTGATCAGGCCCACAACTGTCGTTTTGTCTGCAAATGTAATGATGGTGTTGGAGTTGTGCATGGCCACACAGTTGTGGGTGAACAGGGAGTACACAAGAGGTCTAAGCATGCACCCCTGTGGGGCCCCCGTGTTTAGGGTGAGCGTGGCAGATGTGTTGTTGCCTACCCTCACCTCCTGGGGGCAGGCCACCAGGAAATCCATTCTCACATAGGTGTTACTTTTGTCCAGGTGGTAAAGGGCAGTGTGAAGTGCAATAGAGATTGTGTCATCTGTGGATCTGTTGGGCAGGTATGCGAATTATAGTGGGTCCAGGGTGTATGGGTTGATGGTGTTGATGTGAACCTTGACCAGCCTTTCAAATAATTTAATGGTTACATATGTGAGTTCAGCAGGGCAGTAGTTATTTAGATACATTACCTTTGTGTTCTTGGGCACAGGGACTATTGTTGTTTGCATGAAACATGTAGGTATTACAGACTGGGTCAGGGAGAGGCACCACTCCTCCAGGCTGAATGCCGACTTTAGCCCGGCACCTCCCGAGCGCAGGCACAGGTCGAACTGGGCTGTGGGAGAGCACTGGAGATCTGGTGCTTACCACGTGCACCTCTCCTAGATTAGATTCAAGGGTCAGTTACAATTGTTTATGTTTAAAACAATACAGACGCAGGTGATGATAGCTATTTAAAGGTAGGTTAATTTAGGAGCAGGTGATGATAGCTATTTAAAGGTAGGTTATGTAAGGAGCAGGTGATGATAGCTATTTAAAGGTAGGTTATGTAAGGAGCAGGTGATGATAGCTATTTAAAGGTAGGTTAAGTTAGGAGCAGGTGATGATAGCTATTTAAAGGTAGGTTATGTAAGGAGCAGGTGATGATAGCTATTTAAAGGTAGGTTATGTAAGGAGCAGGTGATGATAGCTATTTAAAGGTAGGTCATGTTATGAGCAGGTGATGATAGCTATTTAAAGGTAGGTTATGTAAGGAGCAGGTGATGATATCTATTTAAAGGTAGGCTATGTTAGGAGCAGGTGATGATAGCTATTTAAAGGTAGGTTATGTTATGAGCAGGTGATGATAGCTATTTAAAGGTAGGTTATGTTAGGAGCAGGTGATGATAGCTATTTAAAGGTAGGTTATGTTAGGAGCAGGTGATGATAGCTATTTAAAGGTAGGTTATGTAAGGAGTAGGTGATGATAGCTATTTAAAGGTAGGTTATGTTAGGAGCAGGTGATGATAGCTATTTAAAGGTAGGTTATCTTAGGAGCAGGTGATGATAGCTATTTAAAGGTAGGTTATGTAAGGAGCAGGTGATGATAGCTATTTAAAGGTAGGTTATCTTAGGAGCAGGTGATGATAGCTATTTAAAGGTAGGTTATGTAAGGAGCAGGTGATGATAGCTATTTAAAGGTAGGTTATGTTAGGAGCAGGTGATGATAGCTATTTAAAGGTAGGTTATGTAAGGAGCAGGTGATGATATCTATTTAAAGGTAGGTTATGTTAGGAGCAGGTGATGATAGCTATTTAAAGGTAGGTTATGTTAGGAGCAGGTGATGATAGCTATTTAAAGGTAGGTTAAGTTAGGAGCAGGTGATGATAGCTATTTAAAGGTAGGTTATGTTAGGAGCAGGTGATGATAGCTATTTAGCTATTTAGGAGCAGGTGATGATAGCTATTTAAAGGTAGGTTATGTTAGGAGCAGGTGATGATAGCTATTTAAAGGTAGTTAGGAGCAGGTGATGATAGCTATTTAAATTTAAAGGTATAGGAGCAGGTGATGATAGCTATTTAAAGGTAGGTTATGTTAGGAGCAGGTGATGATAGCTATTTAAAGGTAGGTTATGTTAGGAGCAGGTGATGATAGCTATTTAAAGGTAGGTTATGTTAGGCAGGTGATGATAGCTATTTAAAGGTAGGCAGAGCAGGTGATGATAGCTATTTAAAGGTAGGTTATGTTAGGAGCAGGTGATGATAGCTATTTAAAGGTAGGTTATGTTAGGAGCAGGTGATGATAGCTATTTAAAGGTAGGTTATGTAAGGAGCAGGTGATGATATCTATTTAAAGGTAGGTTATGTTAGGAGCAGGTGATGATAGCTATTTAAAGGTAGGTTATGTTAGGAGCAGGTGATGATAGCTATTTAAAGGTAGGTTATGTTAGGAGCAGGTGATGATAGCTATTTAAAGGTAGGTTATGTTAGGAGCAGGTGATGATAGCTATTTAAAGGTAGGTTATGTTAGGAGCAGGTGATGATAGCTATTTAAAGGTAGGTTATGTTAGGAGCAGGTGATGATAGCTATTTAAAGGTAGGTTATGTTAGGAGCAGGTGATGATAGCTATTTAAAGGTAGGTTAAGTTAGGAGCAGGTGATGATAGCTATTTAAAGGTAGGTTATGTTAGGAGCAGGTATTTTCCTCCATTTTTGATGATGTAGCCAGTTAGGAGCAATGGTGATGATAGCTATTTAAAGGTAGGTTTAAAGGAGCAAGGTTATTTAAAGGTAGGTTATGTTAGGAGCAGGTGATGATAGCTATTTAAAGGTAGGATAGGAGCAGGTATGATAGCTATTTAAGGTAGGTTATGTTAGGAGCAGGTGATGATAGCTATTTAAAGGTAGGTTATGTTAGGAGCAGGTGATGATAGCTATTTAAAGGTAGGTTAGCAGCAGGTGATGATAGCTATTTAAATGGTAGATGTTATGTTTTACTGCAATGAGCTATGAAGGTGCAAATGATAGCTATTTAAAACTATATTTTGATATAGGATACAGTGATGACCCATTTAAAGGTAGGTCTGTTCTATAGTGATGATAGCTATTTAAAATAGGTTATTTTACAGTAGCCCATGACATTGATAGCTATTTAAAGGTGAAGCATGGTTGGCCACATCAGGTTAGACTAGTCAGGATGGAGGGAAAGATGTTAGGAGCAGGTGATGATAGCTATTTAAAGGTAGGTTATGTTAGGAGCAGGTGATGATAGCTATTTAAAGGTAGGTTATGTTAGGAGCAGGTGATGATAGCTATTTAAAGGTAGGTTATGTTAGAGGTGCTGGTGCATATTCATACACACACACACAGCAGGTGATGATAGCTATTTAAAGGTAGGTTATGTTAGGAGCAGGTGATGATAGCTATTTAAAGGTAGGTTATGTAAGGAGCAGGTGATGATAGCTATTTAAAGGTAGGTTATGTTAGGAGCAGGTGATGATAGCTACAGTAGGTTATGTTGATGATAGCTAGGTTTGTAGGAAAGTGATGATAGCTATTTACAGGTAGGTTATGTTAGGAGCAGGTGATGATAGCTATTTAAAGGTAGGTTATGAAGGAGCAGGTGATGATAGCTATTTAAAGGTAGGTTATGTTTATGTAGGTTATGTTAGGAGCAGGTGATGATAGCTATTTAAAGGTAGGTTATGCTATTTAAAGGTAGGCTGTTAGGAGCAGGTGATGATAGCTATTTAAAGGTAGGTTATGTTAGGAGCAGGTGATGATAGCTATTTAAAGGTAGGTTAAAGTTAGGAGCAGGTGATGATAGCTATTGATACATCTGCTATGTCCAGTCTAAGTCACTGAAAAGGTAGGCTGTTAGGCAGGTGATGATAGCTATTTAAAGGTAGGTTATGTTCACTGGAGCAGGTGATGATAGCTATTTAAAGGTAGGTTATGTTAGGAGCAGGTGATGATAGCTATTTAAAGGTAGGTTATGTTAGGAGCAGGTGATGATAGCTATTTAAAGGTAGGTTATGGCTGTGTTAGGTAGGTTTGTTGGAGCAGGTGATGATCAGCTATCAAAAGGTAGGTTTGTGTCCATGATGATAGCTATTTAAAGGTAGGTGTAGGTTGGTTATGTTGCAGGTGATGATAGCTATTTAAAGGTAGGTTATGTTAGGAGCAGGTGATGATAGCTAGGTTTTAAAGGTAGGCTATTTAAAGGTAGGCTGTTAGGACCAGGTGATGATGCTATTTTAGGTGCAGGTAGATTTAAAGGTAGGTTATGTTAGCAGGTATTAGCTATTTAAAGGTAGGTTATGTTAGGAGCAGGTGATGATAGCTATTTAAAGGTAGGTTATGTTAGGAGCAGATGATAGCTATTTAAAGGTAGGTTATGTTAGGAGCAGGTGATGATAGCTATTTAAAGGTAGGTTAAGTTAGGAGCAGGTGATGATAGCTATTTAAAGGTAGGTTATGTTAGGAGCAGGTATTTTCCTCCATTTTTGATCATGTTTTACATACACATTAGCCAGTTTCACAATCTTGCAATGGTTGAAATAAGTGGTATAATATTTTGGTTTAAAGGAGCAATCTGCAGTAGCAACAGTACATTGATTTGTGGTTGTATATATTAATAACACGTTCCCATTAATTCTTCAAGGATATAACTTATAAATGTCTCATGAGCTCAGGTCAACTGTCGTACTCCATCAGAACCCTAAATTAGTTTGTTTTACTGCAATGTCTATGAACAAAGCAAATTCTAACAAATAATGCATATCCTCAAAACATGGTTAAAACTATAATTTTGATATCATGGATACTATTTAAAGGTAGGTTCAAGCCAGTCTTCCCCGGATGGAGTCTTGGCACCCATAGTAAAGCATCTCTGTCTGTCTCTATAGTGACTGAACCAATCTAACAGCAATATTCATTTTACAGTAGCCCATACATTTAGGTGTTTTTTCACCATACGGTGAAGCATGGTGGTGGCCACATCATGTTGTGGGGATGTTTTGCAGCTGCAGGGACTGGGAGACTAGTCGGGATGGAGGGAAAGATGAATGGAGCAAAGTACGGAGAGATCCTTGATGAAAACCTGCTTCAGAGTGCTCAGGACCTCAGACTGGGGTGAATGTTCACCTTCCAACATGACAACAACCCTAAGCACACAGCCAAGATAACCAGGGGTGGCATAAGGGACAAGTCTCTGAATGTCCTTGAGTGGCCCAGCCAGAGCCCAGACTTGAACCCGATCGAACATCTCTGGAGCGACCTGAGAATAGCTGTGTAGGCACTTTCCTCAGCCAACCTGACAGAGCTTGATAGCAGCAAAGGACAAATGATGGGTTGTGATCGTACAGTTGTGCTTCTTACTGGTGCATATTCATTACACACACACACACTTTCTAACAAACATGCATATCCTAAAACATGGTTACACTATAATTTTGATATCTTGGACCACACCCACAGTTAAAGCTCAGGAAGTTTGGCTGTTCTGAACACTGTTCCCCAAAAATGTTAAAAAGCAATATTCATCTTACAGTAGCCCAGTCTGAATATTTCAATAAACTACGGATCATTGAATGTAATCTGTTCTTAACCAAAGCACCAATTCATCTTCTTAGGACCAGGGCTAACCATTTGATGCAGCTCAATTCCAACCATTGAGAGTCCCTGTGTCAGGTGGAGGAAAGACATGACTGGCTCATAGGTAATACCTTGATGAAAACCTGCAACAACTCCTAACAACAGCCAAATAAACAGTCAAGACATTTCCAGGAAAGATAGAACTCATTTCTCTTACTGGCCCCTTCCACACTCTGCAATGTGAGTGTCTCACCTGGTTCACAGAAGGATGGCAAAACTTTTTGGGTGGGACTGCACCTGGGTAAGAACACCTCCTCCCAGCACTGCCAACATGACAACCTGACAGAGTCATTACCTGCATTATCTTTTCTTTCTCCAATGGTGACTCCAATGAATTTAGGTGGCCCAGGACATTCTAACTGACATTTCAATAACATATTAATAACTGCTGATCATTTAGTAGCAGTTCAGGACAAATGTTGTGATCGTACAGTTGTGCTTCTACACTTACTGGTGCATATTCATACACACACACACACACACACACACACACACACACACACACACACACACACACACATTAATGAATGATGTGGTAGCAGTGGGCACCATAAAGGGTTATTAGTTATTCAATTACCTGTCATCTATATCAAAACTGGGTCACACAATGTGTAGTGACACAGGCTGAATACGGCATCACATACTATCGTCTGTCATTACCTGCAGAGCTCATATATATACAGGGGGGAAGTGGCAGGGAGGAAGTGGAGAAATACAACTGAAAGATATGTTTAACCTCAAAGGCCAGTCAACTGAGCAATCTGACAATGTCTGTCACTGAAGGATGCTGACAAGTGATACATCAGCCGCTGTTCCTGCCACCTGGAGTCTCTTGACATGTGTCTGTCCAGTCTAAGTCACTGAAGACTGGGTTCATTCAATAACCTTCCCCTCAACAATCTATCAGCCATGAACAAGGTGCATACTTTAGTTTAGTGGGCCTTCTGCACTCTTAGATCATGGGATTTGGAAAGTTCTGGCTGCCTGTGTCTACCCAGTCAAACCCCTGAGCTCCGATTGCTATGTGCTACCATCCTACCATATCACCACCAGTCCCAGGAGTTCCCACACCCAAATGTCAGCATGTTCACTGGCCAGTGTGGCTGAGCGTCACCATCCTCTTACCACCAGCCTCCCCTTGGCTCGCAATTTACTGAACCATTCTGGCACAATGGAGCCTTGCTGGGTGAACCAGTTCATGATTGTTCTGGACCTATTTCCCCACTTTATATTATGTAATTAACTTTGTGTGCTCCCTGGTGTTAGTAGATTTGTTGTGATGATGCTGTCAGTATGAAAAGGATAGGCTTTGTAGAGGGGTCCAGTGTTTCAGCACTGTGATGGTGAACGTATTGTATAGAGTGGTAGTTACTGTATTGTTCAACCCAACCTTACCCTTCGGTGGCATTAGACAACAATATATTGACCTATATAGCTTGTTTGGACAAACGGACCTGGACCATGATTGGTTCTGCAGCATGTGGTGATGACATACTGTTCAGTGACCATGAGGAAAATGCAGGCTAGTGGGAAAAGGGCTTCCTGGTGAAAATTGGCATTGCCAGCTGAAGCAGGTGTTGGCAGATGGGCATCAACTGTATCACAGACTGATGTTAAGGCTTGAGATGTACTGAGTTGTGAAATTCTTGTTCATTTTGTGTTTATTATGCACCTTTCAAAAGGTTTTACCTTTTACAAAGTCCAAGTTATATAACCAATGAATAATGCAATGACAAAGTAATGTCCTCTGTGCTGAATAAAACATGACTGTTTCCAGGTGAATGTCCTGTTGACTTCAGAACAGCAGGTTAGAAGTAGAACTGGGTCAGAGTGAATGGATGGGGGAGAGAAGTGTTATAATGCCCCCCAGTCAGTCTAGTCAGTGTTCCAGGGCTACAGAGCAGAGGATTCATCACCCCACTGCCCCAGATTCAGGAGTAGAACCTCATACTGAGCCAGTCATCAACCTGCGTGGATGGAGTTAGACAATCAGTCATGGTGAAGTCCTGGTGGCGTTCATGAATTCGTATATGAATTTGTTTCCACAGAGGACTCAAAGTAAGGTAGTGCACCCTGTGGCTGTCTCCATGGTGACAGTGAGTTGGACGGTGGCTGCCATGTGCCGTTGCTAAGCATTGGCTTAGTTCTCGTCTCCTCTCTTAATGAGCAAGTCATATTACTATGGCTTATGGGTTGGGTTTTTGGAGAACATATATTTGGAAAGTATTCAGACCACTTGACTTTTTTCCATATTTTATTACATTACAGCCTCATTCTAAAAGTTATTCAATTGTTTTATTTTCTCATCAATCTACACACAATACCCCATAATGACAAAACAAACACAGGTTTGCAGAAATGTTTGCTAATTTATTAAACTTAAAAAACTGCAATATCACATTTCCATAAATATTCAGACCCTTTACTCAGTACTTTGTTGAAGCAGTTACAGCCTCGAGTCTTCTTGGGTGACGCTACAAGCCTTAAAGGGTCTCCAAATAACTCACAGGATATGACATCAAAGCTTTTCCAGCTCATCAATGGCTGCCACTGTGTACAGTACATGTCCACCTGTTTAAGTAAAGCCCTTTAAGCGTGGTTATAATGCCATGAATCATGTCCCACTGTCGCAGTAAGGTCTCCAATTAATAGCTAATGTTCTTAATAATAACCAAGCCAGACGACCAGGGCTAAAACCCTACTTTCTGAACACCGTCATTGTCTTGGGTGTTCTAGTGCAGCAGGTTGGTCAGACAGACACAGCTACTGGGCTCAGTATAATGGCCAGTAAGACGTAGTGGTGGGAGCTAACCGCTAACAGGTCATTTCTCTATCAGCGGAGTGACTCCACACTTGCAAAGGAACAGCCCAGCTAGCACATTTGGTTCCTTGGAAGTTGTGGGAATGTAGATGTTTTGTTTCCCGTTGGTTCTGGGAAGGAAGCCATACGTTTCCTGACGGGTAAAACTGAAAGCTATTTACACGTTCTGAGGACGGAAGTGAAAAAAGGACCTGTTCTGGGAAAGTACATGTTTAGGCAGCAGGAAGGTTCTGAGAACGTTTAGCTATGGTTCCCTGAAAATGTTCCTGGGAAGTTCTATTAACGATCTGAGAAAGGACATTCTAAAACTTTCACTGAATATTTCAATAACACTATTAATAATACTGATCATTTAGTTTGGGTAATCTGTTTTTAACTCAAAGCACCAATTCATCTTCTTAGGCATTAACCATCCAAACACTTTTTTTTGTGGCAACACAGATTCCAACCTGTGATCTTCTGTTCTTTATCCATGGGATTAGTCCACTGTGCCACCAGGATGGAGCTACTGTAGCATGCTATGTTAATTTTTTTACTCATACAAAGCAGTACATTTTTGTCTAGTCAGACAGACAGCTGGCCCTCATTTCAAAGGAAACGAGAACTCATTAAGATCAATTAGAGGGCGCGGCCCACACACCTGAACACAGTTAACAAGATAGAGGATAGAGGCAGGATGGTGACGCTGAGAACGTGAGTCTCAAGAATGGTCCATCACCTAAAGGACATCCAACCAACTTGACACGACTGTGGGAAGCATTGGAGTCAACATGGGCCAGCATCCCTGTGGAACACTTTTGACACCTGGCAGAGTCCAGGCCCCGAAGAATTGAAGCTGTTCTGAGGGTTAAAGAGAGTGCAACTCAATATTAGGATCCTGGCCAATGGTGACTCCAATGCTTCCCACAGTTGTGTCAAGTTGGCTGGATGTTGTTTGGGTGGTGGACCATTCTCGATACAGATGGGAAACTGTTGAGCGTAAAAACCCAGCAGCATTGCAGTTCTTGACACACTCAAACCGGTGTGCCTGGCATTTACTACCATATCCCATTCAAAGTTATTGCCCATTCACCCTCTGAATGGCACACATACATAATCCATGTCTCAATTCTCTCAAGGCTTAAAAATCCTTCTTTAACCTGTCTCCTCCCCTTCAACTACACTGATTGAAGTGGATTCAATAGGTGAAATCAATAAGCAATCACAGCTTTCACCTGGTCAGTCTATGACATGTAAAGAGCAGGTGTTCCTAATGTTTTGTACACTTAGTGTACATTTCTGAAAATGTTTGTAAGGGAGAACATCCTCTCTCCATCTGGGCCTAGGGAGACTCCACTGAACTTTCTCTGTCTCACTCAGCCCCACACACAACGAGTGTTTCACACACAGAGACTGGCAGCAACCTGACGTTAAACCCACAGGTGAAAAGAGAAAGAGTCTGATATCAGCTGCTTTGCATTTGGCACGTTCAGAACTGAATTTGTCTCTGCTTTGATGGGTGCTGGCAGGGGTGGGCATTCCGCACGTGTCACATTTACAGTAGGCATGATTGGCTTATGAGTCACTCTGAACATTTCTCTCTGGCATTCTCTCTCTTTTCCCATAATACACTCAGTTATTGTTAGTCTTCTAAGACTCAGCCAATGAGTCAATCCTGCGTCCCAGTCTATTTACTCTCATTTTATTCTGATTACAGAGTCAGTCTAAACATAGACAGGTACCCTTCAGGACCTGGGCATTTTGGTTGTTTTTATAGTAGAACCTGTAAGAAAACAAATGGGCACACAAGGATACATTGAGTGAATTAATTGGAAATACAAATGTTGAAAAGGAAAAATATGTATAAAAATGCAGTTTAAATTCCATTGGCCTATCCACACAAATATGAAATGTGAATAGCAATAAAACATGAGCATGCCAATTTAAATACTGGTAAAAAATAATACAAATTAAACAATGTACCCTTTACCCATATCTGTAAAAAAGACAAATAAAACAATGTACCCTTTACCCATATCTGTAAAAAAGACAAATAAAACAATGTACCCTTTACCCATATCTGTAAAAAAGACAAATAAAACAATACCCATATCTGTAAAAAAGACAAATAAAACCCTTTACCCATATCTGTAAAAAAGACAAATAAAACAATGTACCCTTTACCCATATCTGACAAATAAAACAAAAAATACAAATAAAACAATGTACCCTTTACCCATATCTGTAAAAAAGACAAATAAAACAATGTACCCTTTACCCATATCTGTAAAAAAGACAAATAAAACAATGTACCCTTTACCCATATCTGTAAAAAAGACAAATAAAACAATGTACCCTTTACCCATATCTGTAAAAAAGACAAATAAAACAATGTACCCTTTACCCATATCTGTAAAAAAGACAAATAAAACAATGTACCCTTTACCCATATCTGTAAAAAAGACAAATAAAACAATGTACCCTTTACCCATATCTGTAAAAAAGAGAACTAATCAAAAAAAAAAAAACATGATACAATTATTGGATCCCAGTGATTAACGATATGACTCTTCGGTCCTCAACATATGACCCTACCCTTAACTCACGTCACTCTCTCTCAGTTTGATGGGTCAGTGAAGAGTGTTGTCTGAAACATCAAACAGGGTAGCAATAGATCTTTACTCCATGAACTGGATTCAACTGGCTTTCTCGGTACACACCATAAACAACAAAGATCATTACATTAATATGGGTTACATCAATAATGTGACATCATATCTTCCCAAACCAAGCCAGTCAGCTCTGACACAGTTTTCCTCCAAAGACCATATAAACTACTGAATCACTTTCACAAACACTCAAAATAGGGTTTGAAAATAATAGATTCTCAATTAACAAAGTGTCCTCGGCTCACTGTCTAAGACACTCAATTAACAAAGTGTCCTCGGCTCACTGTCTAAGACACTCAGAGGAAATGGAAAGTATTTTTATCACCGGAGGTCAGACGCAGAAAAGTAGAATGAATAAGTGCTTCTGCTTGAAGTGAATGATATCCAGACCCAATTGAATTGGTTCATTTTATAGTGGTATAAAGTGATCATGTGTAACGGTTGTCGTCTGGAGAAAGAGAGGAGGACCAATGCGCAGCGTGGTAAGTGTCCATTATTTTAATAAAACAACTGAACACTGAACAAAACAACAAAAACGACAAACGAACAGTCTTGTAAGGTGACGAAAACCACTAAACAGAAAATACACACCCACAACCAAAATGGGGAAAACAGGCTACCTAAGTATGATTCTCAATCAGAGACAACGATCGACAGCTGCGAGGCACAGATCTGGGGAAGGGTACTAAAAAATGTCTGCAGCATTGAAGGTCCCCAAGAACACAGTGGCCTCCATCATTCTTGGAAGAAGTTTGGAACCACCAAGACACTTTCTAGAGCTGGCCACCCAGCCACACTGAGCAATCGGGGGAGAAGGGCCTTGGTCAGGGAGGAGAACAAGAACCCGATGGTCACTCTGACAGAGCTCCAGAGTTTCTCTGTGGAGATGGGAGAACATTCCAGAAGGACAACCACCTATGCAGCACTCCAACAATCAGGCCTTTATGGTAGAGTGGCCAGACGGAAGCAACTCCTCAGTAAAAGGCACATGACAGTCCACTTGGAGTTTGCCAAAAGGTACCTAAAGGACACTCAGACCTTGAGAAACAAGATGCTCTGGTCTGATGATCTACAGAGAAGATTGAGAAGATATCCAGAGAAGAATGGGAGAAACTCCCCAAATACAGATGTGCCAAGATTGTAGCCTCATACCCATGAAGACTTCAGGCTGTAAATTCTGACAGACAGACAGACAGACAGACAGACAGACAGACAGACAGACAGACAGACAGACAGACAGACAGACAGACAGACAGACAGACAGACAGACAGACAGAGAGACAGAGAGACAGAGAGACAGAGAGACAGACCGAGACAGAGAGAGACAGACAGAGTTTTTCGTAGGCTGGGGTATCTCCACTAACAAGACATGTGGAAGAACATGTATTGCCTGGCTGTGTGTGGAACAATGCTCCCCACTGTGGATGACCAGCTCCACCAGACACACATCAGGAATCCAACTCCAAACCCTCAATGGGGCTATTGTAGATTCCAGCCCAGTAAAGCAAATAAGAAAAAATAAGAGCATACCAGTAGCAAGTAAAGTACTCCAGGGAGAATTGATTTGCATAATTAATGGAAAATAGGCATCCAACTGTACCCCAGTGGATGATACTGAGTTGCACTCAAAGACACATGTCAAATCAAGGAATGTACCTTCCTCCTCAGCGACAGCTAATTAGCAACACAAACTATTTCAGTCTGGTAGCTGTCCAACTATTTTGATGCAAAAATAACATCTTGCATTTTCAAGGATGAAGAAAAGATTTGTTCATTTACAAAAGACATGACTGATACGGTGATGTAAGACTGTAAATACCATCAATTCCTACCGGAATATATTACAATGTTGTTGCTGTCTGTATAATGTTGTTGCTGTCTCTATAATGTTGTTGCTGTCTCTATAATGTTGTTGCTGTCTCTATAATGTTGTTGCTGTCTCTATAATGTTGTTGCTGTCTCTATAATGTTGTTTGCTGTCTCTATAATGTTGTTTCTGTCTCTATAATGTTGTTGCTGTCTCTATAATGCTGTTGCTGTCTCTATAATGCTGTTGCTGTCTCTGTAATGTTGTTGCTGTCTCTATAATGTTGTTGCTGTCTCTATAATGCTGTTGCTGTCTCTATAATGTTGTTGCTGTCTCTGTAATGTTGTTTCTGTCTCTATAATGCTGTTGCTGTCTCTATAATGTCTCTATAATGTTGTTGCTGTCTGTGTAATGTTGTTTGTCTCTAATGTTGTTGCTGTCTCTGTAATGTTGTTGCTGTCTCTATAATGTTGTTGCTGTCTCTGTAATGTTGTTGCTGTCTCTGTAATGTTGTTGCTGTCTCTATAATGTTGTTGCTGTCTCTATAATGTTGTTGCTGTCTCTGTAATGTTGTTGCTGTCTCTATAATGTTGTTGCTGTCTCTATAATGTTGTTGATGTCTCTATAATATTGTTGCTGTCTCTGTAATGTTGTTGCTGTCTCTATAATGTTGTTGCTGTCTCTATAATGCTGTTGCTGTCTCTGTAATGTTGTTGCTGTCTCTATAATGTTGTTGCTGTCTCTATAATGTTGTTGATGTCTCTATAATATTGTTGCTGTCTCTGTAATGTTGTTGCTGTCTCTGTAATGTTGTTGCTGTCTCTGTAATGTTGTTGCTGTCTCTATAATGTTGTTGCTGTCTCTATAATGTTGTTGCTGTCTCTATAATGTTGTTGCTGTCTCTATAATGTTGTTGCTGTCTCTATAATGTTGTTGCTGTCTCTGTAATGTTGTTGCTGTCTCTATAATGTTGTTGCTGTCTCTGTAATGTTGTTGCTGTCTCTATAATGTTGTTGCTGTCTCTGTAATGTTGTTGCTGTCTCTATAATGTTGTTGCTGTCTCTATAATGTTGTTGATGTCTCTATAATGTTGTTGCTGTCTCTGTAATGTTGTTGCTGTCTCTATAATGTTGTTGCTGTCTCTGTAATGTTGTTGCTGTCTCTGTAATGTTGTTGCTGTCTCTATAATGTTGTTGCTGTCTCTGTAATGTTGTTGCTGTCTCTATAATGTTGTTGCTGTCTCTATAATGTTGTTACTGTCTCTGTAATGTTGTTGCTGTCTCTGTAATGTTGTTTCTGTCTCTATAATGTTGTTGCTGTCTCTATAATGCTGTTGCTGTCTCTGTAATGTTGTTGCTGTCTCTGTAATGTTGTTGCTGTCTCTGTAATGTTGTTGCTGTCTCTATAATGTTGTTTCTGTCTCTATAATGTTGTTGCTGTCTCTATAATGCTGTTGCTGTCTCTGTAATGTTGTTGCTGTCTCTGTAATGTTGTTGCTGTCTCTATAATGTTGTTGCTGTCTCTATAATGTTGTTGCTGTCTCTATAATGTTGTTGCTGTCTATGTGTGCATTGATCATTTGTATAGTATTATGTGTGAACCCCAGGAAGAGTAGTTGTTGCTCCAGCTGAAGGGGATCCAAATGAACAAGTATGTTAGACTGAGGCATATATAACAACTTATCATGGACACATCTATTTCATTCTAGTCTCATTGTCACCCATTCTACCTCTTTCTCCTTATCTTACTCCTCTGCGAGTGCATGACATGAAGAGCGCACAACACGTGTCTTTCCAATTCCCATCAAGTGGCATAAAATTGTGCAGGCACAAGATTCTGAAATTACCCTTTACATTTCTCATTGGAATAATAATCTTCATTTCTCAGAACAAGAATAGACTGACAAGTTTCAGAAGAAAGTCTTTGTTTCTGGATTTTTGAGCCTGTAATCGAACCCACAAATGCTGATGCTCCAGATACTCAACTAGTCTAAAGAAGGCCAGTTTTATTGCTTCTTTAATCAGAACAACAGTTTTCAGCTGTGCTAGCATAATTGCAAAAGAGTTTTCTAATGATCAATTAGCCTTTTAAAATGATAAACTTGGATTAGTTAACACAACGTGCCATTGGAACACATGAGTGATGGTTGCTGATAATGTGCCTCTGTACGCCTTATGTAGATATTCCATGAAAAATCAGCCGTTTCCAGCTACAATAGTCATTTACAACATTAACAATGTCTACACTGTATTTCTGATCAATTTGCTGTTATTTTAATGGACAAAATGTTTTGCCTTTCTTTCAAAAACAAGGACATTTCTAAGTGACCCCTAACCTTTGAACGGTAGTGTACACAGGCAGCCCGATTCAGATTTTTTTTCTCACTAATGTCTTCTTTTAACCAATCAGATGAGCTATTTTTCCAATAACAATGCCTGCCATGGAAGTTTCCCAGTGATCTTACTAACACATTCACACTTTTTTTGTACACAATTAACAAGCTAGTTAGTTACAAACATGTTACTGTCAAACTGTCAGAGTATTTAGCAAACGACAAGTCTATTACAATACTTGAGGGCAAATAAATCAGATTTGTCCATTCAGACACAAGTCACATGGCCAGGAATCAGATTTGTCCATTCAGACACAAGTCACATGGCCAGGAATCAGATTTGTCCATTCAGACACAAGTCACATGGCCAGGAATCAGATTTGTCCATTCAGACACAAGTCACATGGCCAGGAATCAGATTTGCATCTGTTTTCAAACCAAGTATTAATTTGGTTTGAACCTGGCTTGAAAATATCTGATTCCATGCGCTTTTTGGCTGTTTAGACTGCATGTCACGCCCTGGTCTAAGTATTTTGTGTTTATCTTTATGTATTGGGTCAGGCCAGGGTGTGGCATGGAGTTTTTGTATTGTGGTGTGTTTTGTCTGGGGGTTTTGGTGTGTATGTTAGTGGGATTGTAGCTTAGTAGGGTTTTCTAGGAAAGTCTATGGCTGTCTGGAGTGGTTCTCAATCAGAGGCAGGTGGTTATCGTTGTCTCTGATTGGGAACCATATTTAGGCAGCCATATTCTTTGGTTGTATTGTGGGTGATTGTCCTTAGTCCTGTCTATGTAGGTTACACAAGTATAGGCTGTTTCGGTTTTCTTTACGTTTATTGTTTTTGTAGTATTTGTATTTAGATTCGTGTTACGTTTGTTTATTAAAACATGGATCGCAATATACACGCTGCATTTTGGTCCGACTCTCCTTCACCAATAGAAAACCGTTACAGAATCACCCACCACAAACGGACCAAGCAGCGTGTCAACAGGCAGGAGCAGCCCAAAGAGGAGAAGCGCTATAAGGATTTCTGGACATGGGAGGAAATCCTAAACGGAGAAGGACCCTGGGCTCAGGCTGGAGAATATCGCCGCCCCAAGGAAGAACTGGAGGCGGTGAAAGCTGAGAGGCGCAGATATGAGGAGGCAGCACGGCGACGCGGACGTAAGCCTGAGAATCGGCCCCAAAAATTTCTTGGGGGGGGCTAAGGGAGAGTGTGGCAGAGTCAGGAGTCAAACCTGAGCCAACTCTCCCTGTTTATCGTGAGGAGCCAAGGAGGAGACCAGAGCCGGTGTTGGAGGTGAGCGAAACAGAGACTGTGAAGGAGTTAATGGGGAAATTGGAGGAGAGAGAAATGAGGGAGTTGCTGTGTTGGTGCTTTTTGCATGGAATTCGACCGACGGAACGTGTCGGGGATTTGATGGCACCTGGGTTAGCGCTCCATACTCGTCCTGAGGTGCGTGTTAGTCGGCTGGTGAAGTTGGTGCCAGCCTCACGCACTAGGCCTCCTGTGCACATCCCTAGCCTTGCACGTCCTGTGTCAACACTGCTCTCAAGATCTCCAGTACGCCTTCACGGTCTAGCCCATCCTGTGCCACCTCCACACTCTAGTCCTCCGGTAGCAGCTCCCCGCACCAGGCTTCCTGTGCGTGTCCTCGATCCAGTACCACCAGTTCCAGCACCACGCACCAGGCCTTCAGTGCGCCTCGACTGTTCAGCGCAGCCAGAGCCTGTCTCCTCTCCTGCGCTGCCGGAGTCTCCCGCCTGTTTAGCGCAGCCGGAGCCTGTCTCCTTTCCTGCGCTGCCGGAGCCTCCCGCCTGTTTAGCGCAGCCAGAGCCTGTCTCCTCTCCTGCGCTGCCGGAGTCTCCCGCCTGTTTAGCGCGGCCAGAGCCTGTCTCCTCTCCTGCGCTGCCGGAGCCTCCCGCCTGTTTAGCGCAGCCAGAGCCTGTCTCCTCTCCTGCGCTGCCGGAGTCTCCCGCCTGTTTAGCGCTGTCGGAGCCTTTCTCTTCTCCTGCGCTGCCGGAGTCTCCAGTCTGCCCAGCGTCGCCAGTCTGCCCAGCGTCGCCAGTCTGCCCAGCGTCGCCAGTCTGCCCAGCGTCGCCAGTCTGCCCAGCGCCGCCAGTCTGCCCAGCGCCGCCAGTGCTCCCAGTCTGCCCAGCGCCGCCAGTCTGCCCAGCGCCGCCAGTCTGCCCAGCGCCGCCAGTGCTCCCAGTCTGCCCAGCGCCGCCAGTCGCCGCCAGTGCTCCCAGTCTGCCCAGCGCCGCCAGTCTGCCCAGCGCCGCCAGTCTGCCCAGCGCCGCCAGTGCTCCCAGTCTGCCCAGCGCCGCCAGTGCTCCCAGTCTGCCCAGCGCCGCCAGTGCTCCCGTCTGCCCAGCGCCGCCAGTCTGCCCAGCGCCGCCAGTGCTCCCAGTCTGCCCAGCGCCGCCAGTGCTCCCAGTCTGCCCAGCGCCGCCAGTGCTCCCAGTCTGCCCAGCGCTCCCAGTCTGCCCAGCGCCGCCAGTCTGCCAGACTCTTCCAGATCTGCCAGTCAGCCAGACTCTTCCGGATCTGCCAGTCAGCCAGACTCTTCCGGATCTGCCAGTCAGCCAGACTCTTCCGGATCTGCCAGTCAGCCAGACTCTTCCGGATCTGCCAGTCGGCCAGACTCTTCCGGATCTGCCAGTCGGCCAGACTCTTCCGGATCTGCCAGTCGGCCAGGACTCTTCCGGAGGTGCCAGTCGGCCAGGATCCGCCAGAAGTGCCAGTCGGCCAGGATCCGCCCGTAGCGCCAGTCGGCCAGGATCCACCAGTCTGCCAGGATCCTCCAGAAGTGCCAGTCGGCCAGGATCTGCCAGCAGCACCAGTCAGCCAGGATCCACCAGTCTGCCAGGATCCGCCAGAAGTGCCAGTCAGCCAGGATCTGCCAGTCAGACAGGATCTGCCAGTCAGCCAGGATCTGCTGAGACCACCAGCCAGCCAGGATCTGGTAGATCTATCTACCTGCCTGAGCTTCCTCTCACTCCCGAGCTTCCTCTCACTCCCGAGCTTCCTCTCACTCCCGAGCTTTCTCTCACTCCCGAGCTGCCTCAGTCCCGAGCTGTCCTTCAGTCCCGATCTGCTCCTCAGTCCAGTGGGGTTCTGGGTGAGGACTACTAGGCCATGGTCGGCGGCGAGGGTGGACTATCCAGGGACGCGAGGAGAGGGGACTAAGACATTTATTGAGTGGGGTCCACGTCCTGCGCCGGAACCGCCACCATGGACAGACGCCCACCCGGACCCTCCCTATTGTGTTGAGGTGCGTTCGGGAGCGCTTTCACTTTTGTTTTGAGAATGTAGACAAAAATAATGACCTTGATTTACTCTAAGGTGTGGAGAAAGATAGGGAATTTCACCAATAACTAGTTTTATGTTCAGTAGGCTCACTATGGCAAGCTATAACTTGATTGATTGTAATCTCATTTGAGTAGGCCTACTTACAATTCATATGTAGCTTCTATGCATTCAAGTCTATCAAACACATGTGAAATATTTTGTCTTCAATGGGACTCTCTGTTAAAATAAAGTAAAATAAATAAATGCATAATTGGTAGCTGGGTCAGTTCAACTGTGCCTACCATAATTTGCTTATTACCTTGGTAGGCCTGAGATTTCTTCAACTGCAGGGACAACAACGTTTTAATAGTTAGCCGAATGTATTTTTCTTCTATAATTTCCATAAAAATGTCTATACTTCTATAATGTCCATACTGTAGCGCCCTCGTCCGGTCCACACAAAAAGCATGTGCCCGAAATACGAGGCTCACTGGGCTGCGCGAGCTCAGCTGACGGTTTTCAGGACAGGGTACAAGAAACGGAACGTCTCGTGAAACAGAAAATGGGCGAAGGACGGTCTATGTTCATTTCTTATTGGCAGTGAAACATGTTGACATGAAACATGAAAATTAATTACAAATGTTGCTTAATATTTATTTATATTATTATTTGCACACAGAGTGATCAACATTACCATAATCACCAAATTAATAACACTGTGTTCTTGAGTATGTGTCCTGTTTATTGTGTTTTACTTGAATGCAAATCCTTGTAATGCATGGTGGATGTAAACATGGTTATGTGTTACGCCTTCACCAAAAGAGGTTACCTACACTTTATGCATTCATATATTTTCAGTTTTTTTTATAAAAAACTGCACTATGATGAATTGTCAGTAAATATATATATATATATATATATATCTGCAGAAGTTTAACTCATTAACAGTTTCTGCGAAATTGGTGTTACGTGAAAGAGTACACGGTTGCATTTTACGCATACTTTACACAGGGTTTTTAAACCCATTTATTTATCAAAATGATTTATATACTTTACTCTGTCCGCTCAGATACAGACTCACGTATAAACAGGCGCAAAGTCATAACTACAGACTCTCTCTCATACGATCTATGCATTCTCCCCTCAGACGGATGCGTAATTGCATGACGCACCGGGGAGGAGTGTGGTCGGCATCGCCTATATATACCCAGTCCCGCTCGCTTCAAACTCAGCAAAGTAGCAGCGTTTACAAAGACGCAGGATCCCCCAAAAGCAAGTAGAGCTTTCATTCAGCATCTCGCTCTCCTACCAAAGACATTTGTCGGTGCGCAAAGCTCGCAATTATGATTAAAAAAATATCTCCTTCCGAGAACGAGTTTAACATCCCGGCCAAAAACTGCCACAGGATGGTGATTCTAGGATCCACAAAAGTTGGCAAGACGGCCATCATCTCTCGGTTTCTGAATAAAAAAGTCGACGACCAGTACACGCCAACAATCGAGGACTTTCATAGGAAATTATACAGCATTCGGGGAGATGCGTACCAGTTGGACATTCTGGACACCTCTGGAAACCATCCCTTCCCCGCTATGAGGAGACTCTCTATCCTTACTGGTAAGCTTAACTGTGAACGAATGAAACAGACAAATGTCTTTATGTAAAACTGAATCCGAATATTATGCTTCATTCTGCAAATCACTTTCAATGAGAATAATATTGAAATTTAGCTTCACTAAAATGCATGCTTATGCATAACGCAAAACTAGTGCTGTGCATTATGGAAAGTACATTGACTTTTGAGCTGTGATATTAATGTTCCTTCCATTTCTCTCTCCGTAGGTGATGTTTTTATCTTGGTGTTTAGTCTGGATAACAGAGACTCCTTCCAAGAGGTCCAGCGCCTGAAGCGTCAAATTTACGAAACCAAGTCCTGCCTGAAAAACAAAACCAAGGAGAACGTAGATGTCCCGATAGTTATCTGCGGGAACAAGTGTGACCGGGAGTTTAACCGGGAGGTTCAGAATGAGGAGATTGAGAAACTGGTGGCTGGTGATGAACAGTGTGCCTACTATGAGATCTCTGCAAAACGGAACACTAATGTCGAACAGATGTTTCAGACTCTTTTTACCATGGCTAAACTGCCCAACGAGATGAGCCCGGACTCTCACCGCAAAGTTTCCTTACAGTTTTGCGAAGTACTGCAAAACAGCAGAAGAAAATCTTTCAGAAATAAGAAATTCAAAGACGGCGAGGCATACGGGATTGTGGCACCGTTTGCGCGCCGACCAAGCGTGCAAAGTGACTTAATGTATATCAAAGAGAAAGCTACTGGCTGCAGCCAGGGAAAAGAGAAAGACAGATGCACCATCTGCTAAGGACTCACTTGACAATGCACATGGAGACATGTTACGAGATGTTCTATACAGCGATGGAGATGATACCCGTCAGGCTTCATGCCAGTGTGCTGAGTCTGGGATAAGGAAGCACGCCAAGACGCAGTGACAGCCAGGGGTGTTTGTCCCAAACCACGCGAGAAGGCATGGTCATTGTCAGATATTTCTCTGTGGAGTCAGGGTGATCAAATGTGATATGGCTTCAGAGAACCTCTAGTGTTCTTGTTACTATAGCTACATGCTGTAAAATGACTGGAGAATGTAGCCTACACTTGTGGGGTGGCATTTGTTTACATTTTATTTTTTCACACGGAACTGAACTTGAATGTTAATTGCATACTTAACACATATGAATGCTTATTCTTATGTCATCGTTAACTTTTTACAAAAAAGAAACATGGAGAAAATAAAATGATCCATTTGAAACGTATATATCCATCCCCATGTCTGTCATCCTTTTGAACATTGGTAAAGCATATTCCCTTTCAGTGACACGTATACCATTAGCTAAACAAGTAGCCTGTACCTCATTTATGAATTACATACTAAAGGCCACTTATACCATTAGCTAAACAAGTAGCCTGTACCTCATTTATGAATTACATACTAAAGGCCACTTATACCATTAGCTAAACAAGTAGCCTGTACCTCATTTATGAATTACATACTAAAAAGGCCACATTTTATACCATTAGCTAAACAAGTAGCCTGTACCTCATTTATGAATTACATACTAAAGGCCACTTATACCATTAGCTAAACAAGTAGCCTGTACCTCATTTATGAATTACATACTAAAGGCCACTTATACCATTAGCTAAACAAGTAGCCTGTACCTCATTTATGAATTACATACTAAAGGGCACTTATTCCATTAGCTAAACAAGTAGCCTGTACCTCATTTATGAAATACACACTTTCCCGAGAAGAGTTAGGCATATGGTAGCTAGTAGATTGATGTTTCCATTTAGGCCAACAAGCTTATAACATGTAATTCTTGAAAAATAACAGCGCACTTAAGGTGGCCGATGCTACAATCTTACTAAGAAACTGAGTAAAGACAAGTCACAAGGAATTAAAACAAAGGTTTAATTTTAGGCCTACTGCATTGAAAATATGCAGCACGCAATCTGAATAGCACACCAACAAAACCATTACATCAAATAATCATTCACTGCATATACAAACTTGAGAGGGCATTATAATTCAGTATGGATAATACATTTTTTACAAAGTAAAAATGGGACAGTTTACAATACAAGATAAAGCCTGAAGGTAGTGTTATAGTGAAATAAAATGTTTTCTGGTGGTTTTGACACACGGGATGAGTTCAAGTTATACTGCATGAGTTGTTAAGGCAAATGAGAACACGGAGCCAAGAGATGGAATCCCCCAAAATAATCCATATAAACAAGATCATTTCTCACCATTTCAAATGGATGGTTATTTTCTCAGTCCTCTAAATATAAAAATATATCATTTTCAGTACATGTGTGTTCCTCTCCAAGTGTCTCCTGAATTCAGTTAGTTTCTTTAGTACTGTCAAATATCCCTCACGACGCTTTGGGAACCTCAAACATACACAAACTCTTGTATTTCTGCAGTAACTGATTCTTGGTGCGGACTTGCTCCCGCAGCGTCTCTAGTTCATGCCGCTGCTCCGACAGGCTCATGTCAATTCCGGGCATGGCTCCGATCTGCTCGCGCGCTTCCTGAATCCTTGTCTTAAACTTGACCAGTTCTTGATGGACATCTTGACTATCTTTGTCCATGCTTTCGACATAGATGGACAAAGAAGTACACGTTGGTTAAAGCATATTATTTTTACAAAACACTTAAACATAATTTAACCAAATTGTTGCTGCTTCTCAAGATTAGACTATTGAACTGCAACTAGCAAACTGGCTAACGTTAGCGTCATAACACGTTCTACCAAACCAGGACAAATATATGCATAAACTCTCCCCGGTAATAAACACACTATAGAAATACATGTCAAATTAAAGACTTACCATTTTATAATGTCATGAACCAAAGGGAGAAAAGAGCAATCATCGTTCTCACTTCCTTGCTTTGGTTGATTCGTCGCCATCCCGGTCGATGCGAATTGACTGGCGCCTACAATTTACATCATCAACCAGTGGCAACCATAGACTTATATAGACATCGCATCATTGTACAGTATCTGTCCCATTATGGCATCTGTGAGAGCACTGAAAATATTATCGGTATACTGACAATGTATGTCTCTCCGCCCTAATAATGGGATCTCTTTCTTTGGATTGGTAAATATATTTCATTATTGTAATAATTTTCTAAATATTCAATGAGGGTTGTTGACGTCAGCTGCCTGTATTCAATAGAGAGAGATGCTATGCTACTAGCCTCAAACCATGAATATGCATAGCCATCTCGAGACAACTCCTATTTAAAGTGTTTTTTTTTCTCAAAGTTGCCGTGATGTCAGGTGTCATACTTATATCAGTACATCCTTAACAACTTATGCATTATAAAACTTCTATTAGATCAAATTAACCTCACGTAGCAAATAATCCATTCATTCTCAATAAATTTGACACTCATTGTCATTGACCTCCATACAAAAATACCTTGCTTGATGGGCAAAACAACGAAAAAAGCCACCTGCTGGAGGGAGACAGATTTTTCTCAGAGTTGGGCCTCTCTCTTCCTCTCGGAGCACGGGCAGTGCCATTGAGGCCATCTCCATTTTGAAGTAGTCAATTTTCTTCTACTATTTCTCTGAGTTGGAAAACAAACTGAAAAGGTGCATACTGCCACCTAGAGTGTGTTGTTTGAACAGCTATAAAGCCAATGTTGCCGGGTTTACTGTAATCTGCAGTTATTGAATGTTTCATCAAAAGTATAATTCATTGGCTACCTCCTAATGATCTAGATGGAATTATAGGATCCTCAATTCCTTAACCAATATGAATTCCCACCCAGTTGACTACTTCAAAATAGTGAAAGTCCTCAATAGAATTGGCTATGCTAAAATCAGTGTCCTCTATCTATCTCTATGGGGTATCCGTAAGAGAGACAAAAAGTTAGCTAAGCAAATAACTTTGGATGAGAAGAATGATCTATTTTAAATGACTTTAAAATACATTTAAAAATCTAAAGTCCGAATTGTATTATTATTTTTGGTTTGTTGTTTACTTGGCATAATAAGCAGAGGTGGAATAATATTTGTGACTTGATGACTGTAACTGTTTCCTGTAAAATTGTTAAAGCTTTCATTTTTAAATAGTAAGGGCAACTGAGACATTTTGTCACTCGAGCAACATAAAACAATTTGCACTGTTGCATCATCATCACATAATGTTCAAAATGTTAATCTGGAAACACCATAGTCAGGTTCTGCTTTATACTACTTATAATACTTTTTACGAGTTAGTGTCCACTATGAACCTGGACTAAAACGGACCAATAAGAGCGGTCCTCTGCACAACCTCCAAGCCTTTCCAAACACTGGGTGACATAACACACAATTGCTGCACGGTCTCCGACTGAGCAAACACAAGACTGTTTAATTAAATGTGCAGGATGAGTTAGCATGTGGCTAACTGGCTATATCTACATAGGCTAATGCAATGCAGTGCAGTCAGGCGCTATTGTTTACAGTTTGTGTTGGTGTCAATGCTATATCCAGCTCAATACTATATCCATGTATCCAGGCCAATGCCATATCCAGGTGTGCACATAGGCCTAGTAAACCCAAAGGTCACTGATTGTAGTGGTTGCGCCACTATACGTCTTTCCCCCTGGAGGGTTCTGGTCCAGCATGGATGAGAGGAGGAGGAAGGAGTGGGTAGAAGGGAAATCGTGGTGGAAGAATGGGTCATGCGCTCACTTGCCCATTGTAGTTTCCTGCTTAGGCTTATAGATGCCTCCAAGCATTGTGTACTGTCCCACCTGCAGCAAGCATGTCTTAGTCCTTCCTCTGAGGATACCAGTGAAACTGAGCATTTAAAAAACAGCTGAACTCAAAAGTCAGCTGTAATGCTCGGTGTCGTGGGTGTGGAGTCAAATGCAGGAGACAGAGTTCAATGCTGTGCGTCTTTTAATAGCACCAACGCACCACAGGGTGCTCACAAAAGTTACGTTCCCAACCACAGGGAATCAAAAAGTACAATAGAAAAAATCACGACTAGGCACTAACACGTACCTCTACAACAGAGCCGAAGGTTACATAGAAATAATCCCGCACAACAACCAGGCGGGCCGGCTGTCTAATAAAGACAAACTAATTAAACATGAACAGGTGCTACCACTAAACATACAAGGAGGGGAGGAAAAACAATCAGTGGCAGCTAATAGGCCGGTGACGACGACCGCCGAGCGCCACCCGCCCGGGAAGGGGAAACACCCTCGGTCGGACTCGTGACATCAGCTCACAAACCTCAAGACACAAAATCAAACCCCCCAAAAGACCTACAATCAAAGACCTACTAGCTCCTAGTGAAGCCAACACAAAACAAAAATAACGGGAAGCCTGTGAAGCAGCCAAGTTCAAGCCACAAGCCTAACAGCGAGCCCCGGCCTTGGTGTTGCTTTCAGTGCAGTGAAGATGGCCACATCACAGCAACCTGTGAAGGTGAATCCAACCCCTCATTGGTTGCAGCTAAAGATAAACAACTTAGAGAAAGACAGCTCCAGTGGGCAGCACAAAATTCCTCTTCAGAGACCGAACAGTTAAACTGAGGCCAGCTCCTGTTGAGGGACTAACAGGAGCATAGGAAACCAAACCGGATGTCCGCGCTAATGAGGACACAGTCAAAATTCCCAAAGGGTTAGTTTGTACCAAGAGCACAGCACAAGTTACTATTGCTGGAAAGGAAACAAACTGTCTCTTGGACACAGGTTAACAAGTTAGCACGGTCCCCTGTCATTCTATGAGAAACATCTACCAAGCCAAGCAATCAACCCGTTGAATAGTCTACTGGAAGAAGAGGGTGCTAATGGGCAGGAAGTTCCTTGCCTGGGCTATGTAGAGATCACCATAACTTTCCCAAAATAATTTGTAGGGACTGACATTGAAGTCCAAACCTCAGCATTGGTCATACCTAATCTCCATGCTCAAGAACAGGTGCTGATTGGCATCAACACCCTTGACATTCTCTACTCTGATTATTCATAGCTGAAATGCGACAATCACCAGCCGTTACTTCATGGCTACCGAGCAGTGTTAAAAATCCTTGAGCTCAGAGGTGAAAATTCAGTCAACAATAACCTAGGATTGGTGAGACTTCAAGGGGGAATGCAGAGGTGGTTCCTGCAAATCAGACAGTTGTTTCCAGGGGTCAGTCCCACTGTGAGAAATGGGCCCTCATCGAGCCTCCGATGTCCTCCTTGTCTGGAGGGATTATGGTGTCCAGGAAGTTGATCACCCATCCTACGAGGCAAAACTGCAAGTTAACTGTTGTTCTGAGAAATGCCATCCAGTGGGTAAAGAAACACACTGTTTCTACATCTGAGTCTACAGACAAACTGAAAGAGCAAGCTGAAACCTCCAGCTTAAGCTTCATCTTTGAAGGTTCTCCTCTGTCTGCTGAATGGAGAGAACAAATCACAAATAAACTGTTAAGGGATTTTTTATGAATAATGACTAAATGATGTATACATTTAACGTAGAATTATAACAAACATAATTCTACCCTGTCTTTCTAGTAGTGTTAAATAATGGTTGTTCATTAGGAAGGAGTTATGTAGCATAGATCTAGGAAGAAAGGAATGTATGTGGGTGTAGAAAGAGAATGAAGACGAGCATTAACCTATGTTTGAACAGACCTGGCTGTAAATCTGGAGAGATAAGATAGGACAGGAGAGCCCCTCCAGAGCTCTAGTATCTAGGGGAGACTGGAACTGTCGGCTGAGTGGTTATAAACTGTGGTGAGACTCATGAGAATATCCCTATGTTGGTGTGTATGTATGTGCGTAGGTTAGCATGTTATAAAAGGAACGTATTTGTGTATGCATGGAGAGCTCTCGCAAAAAAACTTGGATCTGATCAATTGTGAGCTGGGAATTCTGTCTGTTTTATTTAAGACCAGAACTTTACAACCTCTGGGTATCAGACAGATAAAGATAATTGGAATTTATGAACATTGATTACAAAATTACTGAACATAAACTGAACTCAATGCCTGAGGTGTTTTCTCATAATGATCTCGATTTTGGCCACACTAGCAAAGTAAAGCAACACATCACGCTTCATGATGAGACCCCCTTCAAGCAGAGAGCAAGACCCATTCACCCACAAGATATCCATGCAGTCCACAAACATCTACAACAGCTGCTAGATTCAGGAGTTATGTGTGAATCATGTTATATGTGAATCAGAGTATCCCTTCTCATCTCCAATTGTGGTTATGAGAAGAAGAACAGTGATATAAGGTTCATTGATTACCACAAACTCAATCTGCAAACCATCAAGGATGCATACACCCTTCCAAACCTGGAGGAGACTTTCTCTGCCCTAACTGGTTCTAAGTGGTTCTCTGTTCTCTGTTCTTGATCTAAAATCAGGATACTATCAAATTGAAATGGAGTCGTCGGACAAACAAAAGACAGCGTTTGTGTGCCCATTAAGGTTTTGGGAGTTCAATGGTATGCCACAAGGGATCACAAATGCACCAAGCCCGGCTAATGGAGCGCTGTATGGGTGACATTAACCTGAACGAGGTTCTTGTTTTCATTGACGTAATCATTTTCTCAGAGTCCCTTGAAGAACACAAAAGCAGGCTGTTTAATTTTCAACATCTCAGGGAGTACGGGCTGTATCTGTGCAGTATCTAGGCCATGTCGGGTCAGAGAATGGAGTTGAAACTGACCCTGAAAAGATTGAAACGCTAAAAACCTGGCCATATCCAAAAACCCTCCAAGAGCTGCGGTCATTCCTTGGGTTCTCTGGTTATTACCGGAGGTTCATCCATGACTACTCTAGTATTGTCAGGCCTTTAAACAACCTTACCTCTGGATATCCCCCATGACACAAGGGGAACAGGAAGAATGAGAAAAGTAGTGAGTATCACAACCCTAAGGAGCCATTTGGAAACCGATGGACACCCATCTGTGAGCAGGCATTTGACACAGTCATTGAAAAGCTCACCTCAGCCCCTGTCCTGTGCTTTGCCAACCCCAAGCTCCCCTAGATCCTACACACAGATGCAAGTACTTTGGGTTTGGGTGCTGCTCTATATCAGGAACAAGACGGGCAGAAAAGAGCAATAGCGTTCGCTAGCAGAGGATTGACCTCTAGTGAATGGAAGTATCCAGCCCACAAGCTGGAATTCCTAGCACTTAAAAATGGGCAGTTACAGAAAAGTACAGTGACTATCTGTATGGGAAGGAATTCACAGTTGTAACTGATCGTAATCCACTGACATACATCTTGACTTCTGCCAAACTAGACACCACAAGCCACAGGTTGTTGTCTGCTCTCTCCACCTACTCATTCAAGCTTCAGTACCGTGCGGGCAAGCAAAACCGAGATGCCGATGCACCTTCAAGACATCCTCATAAACTGTTCGCTGCTCTGGCCCCCCAATGGTGGAACAAACTCCCTCACGACGCCAGGACAGCGGAGTCAATCACCACCTTCCGGAGACACCTGAAACCCCACCTCTTTAAGGAATACCTAGGATAGGATAAAGTAATCCCTCTCACCCCCCCCTCCCCCTTAAAAGATTTAGATGCACTACTGTTCCACTGGATGTCATAAGGTGAATGCACCAATTTGTAAGTCGCTCTGGATAAGAGCGTCTGCTAAATGACTTAAATGTAAATGTAAAATGTAAATAGCCAGCTTTCAGACGATTTCTTCTCTCAGAAAGAGCAGAAAAGAATCTATCAGTTTACTCTCCATCATCTGGAAGAATCTGAATTCCTAAACAAAGTCCACAAAGATGTAGTCAAAGCAGTCTGTGATCGACACTCTGTTCACTACACTGACCTTGAAAAGAGCTGCTCTACGATCTTGCTGGTTGAGTCTCTTGCCTTCCACTCCAGTGCAATACCAGATGCTTTCCAGGAAGAGGAACATCAAGATGGGTTTCCAGCCATTCCTCATTTGTCAGAGAAGGAGCTGATGGAAAAACAAAGAGCTGACGCCAGCATCAGAGAGGTCGTCACTCAGTTGAAAACGGGAGAAACCTCCTCTCACTGTTAGAGCCGAGTTTCCAGGACTCCCTCTGTTGCTGCGTGAGTGGAACCGGTTAGAGCTAAAGAATGGTGTTCTTTACAGGAGAAGGCAGGAAGGAGTCAAAACTATTTTTCAATTAGTGCTTCCAGAAGAGCTGAGAGCAGTTGCATTGAAAAGTCTGCATGATGATATGGGCCATATGGGTATCGAGCGCATGATGATATGGGCTATATGGGTATCGAGCGCATGATGATATGGGCCATATGGGCATCGAGCGCATGATGATATGGGCCATATGGGCATCGAGCGCATGATGATATGGGCCATATGGGCATCGAGCGCATGATGATATGGGCCATATGGGTATCGAGCGCATGATGATATGGGCCATATGGGTATCGAGCGCATGATGATATGGGCCATATGGGTATCGAGCGCATGATGATATGGGCCATATGGGTATCGAGCGCATGATGATATGGGCCATATGGGTATCGAGTGCATGATGATATGGGCCATATGGGTATCGAGCGCATGATGATATGGGCCATATGGGTATCGAGCGCATGATGGATCTCATACGATCCCGGTTCTATTGGCCCAAGATGTCAATGTCTGTGGAGGAGAAGATTAAGACCTGTGTGCGATGTAAAACCGTTTCAAAGAAAGCTGCACCTCTAGTTAGCATTAAGACCAGCAGGCCTTTGGAGCTAGTATGCATGGACATCCTTTCTTTGGAGCCTGATCGTAGTAACACAAAGGATATACTGATAATTACAGATCATTTTACCAAGTACACAGTGGCCATACCGACTCCCAACTAGAATGCCCTCACTGTTGCAAAGTCTCTCTGGGACCACTTCATTGTGCATTATGTTTTCCCTGAGCGTCTCCATAGGTACCAAGAATCATGAACAATCAAAGAGCTGTGGCAGATTGTTCTCACTTTCTTAATTCTAGCAACGCCATATCAACCAAGAGGAAATCCTGTCGAGCGTTTTAACAGGACGCTACTCCAGATGCTTGGTACTCTGAGCATGCATGACAAAACTCACTGGCGTGACTTCGTTAAACCACTTGTACATGCATACAACTGCATGAAGAATGAAGTCACCCGCTACACTCCATATGAACTCATGTTCTGGAGACAACCTAGACTACCAGTTGACATAGCCTTCAATCTACTTGTTCATGACCAGAAGAAATTGCATTCACAGTATGTGCAAGACTTGAAGAGTCACCTGGAAGAAAGCTATGGGACAGTCACCCGGAACGCTCTCAAAACAGCTGAACGAAACAAAGCCAGATTTGACAGGCATGTATCATAGTCCACCCTTGACGTTGGTGACAGAGTTCTTGTGATACATGTTAAACTGAGAGGGAAACATAAGTTGGCTGATAAGTGGGAAACTGACATTTATGGAGTAACTAAATGTGCATGATTAGCATGATCACTAAGGTTTGCTATTTCAATTGATGTTTATTGATAGGCACAGTCACTCACATTTGATTCCATCTCATAGCGGTTTATGTTAGTATTTGTGAATTGCTTTGTGTTTTTCTGTGGATTCATGTTTCATCATAGACAAGAGTTAACTATTTTCCCTGACATGTCTGAAAGTGCTGAAGAAAACAAAACCAGGGATAATGTCCCTGTTGAACTTGCTCCAGTTGACTCGTTTGCTATTTCAATTGATCGGTAACTGAGCTAGGCTAAATGTTAACAGCTTGTGGCTATGCTTGGTTCAGTATGAACACCCACAAAATCCTGTTCACAAAGGTACTCACCAAATCTTGGCGTCATTCTTTCCCTCAATCCCTTCACAGGACGTTTGTATAAATAAGTTACATCAGACTGAAGAAACTGAAACACCTGACAGTGAGACAAACCTAACTGGTCCAGTAGAGTTTCAGCTTAAACATACAGTACAATAGACTTAGATATCGGCCATATATCCTGCCTAGAGTTGGGTGCACCCTACTAAACTCATATCTTAATCTGAGGGTCTCTCAGATCCTGACCTGTTTAACAAACAGGATCACACAATACATGGGTCTTGCTCCCCATAGTTACACATGTTGTTGCTAAGCAACCAACCAATCTATAACTGCAGAATGGTTTCCTGCTCAGGCTTATAGCTGCAGAATTGTATAGATACAGTATCATCCTGCACTAAGCTCTCCACTCTCTCCCCTCTCAGCAGTAGCAGCAGGTGGCAGCGAGTACAGATCCTTGGGAGTCTTTCTTTACATTGTGTATGACTCTGGCCAGAGCCGTCTTATCTGTTTGAATAAGATACGGAAAAGGACCCACTGGTGATAGGATTATTAGACCCGGCTGCTATTACAGCAACACTGATTGCTATTTGCAACACTGCCAATAGTAGGTGAGAAATGTCACCTGTACTCGAGCCAATCCAATGACCTACATATAGTTTGAAAAGGTCACTCTGAGTCTCTGACCAGTGCCTCCTATCTTTGGCCCCATTACAAGCTCTGACAATTAAATAATGTGACAACTGTTATGTTTGATGATTGATAGGAGGTAGCGATGTGACAGCTCGTTGGCTTGTCAGTTGCCAAATGCTTTGTTTTTCGTTATCGTTTCTGTGCATGAGGTTAATTATGCAAAGTTAACGTACTCTATTCCCAGAGTTCATATAAGGCGAATCATGGATTGCAAAAGTAGTAAGATAATACATTGTATCTGGTACAAGGATCAGTTCAAAAGGGGAAATACAATCCTTCTGCATTGTGTCATCACTGAATAACAAAATAATACATTTCAAGTAATTCAACAAGTTATTAGAGTAGCATTCATAATCACAGGAAATAATTAACTAGACCATATCACCTTGATTTAAAATGTAAACTTTTATTTGCCACTTGCATAGGATACAACAGGTGTAAAATGGTACAGTGAAATTCTTACCTTGAGAGCTCTTTGTCACAATGTAGTAATACTACTACTACTACTAATAATAATAATAATAAAACATAAAATAAAAAATACAAGTAAGAATAAAAACCACACAAGAATTACAGTCAGAGTTAAAGAAACATGAGAATGCCAGTATATACGTATACAGGTCAGTGTCAGT
>NC_088421.1:38047598-38048545 GCF_034236695.1 Oncorhynchus nerka
TGTGTGTGTGTGTGTGTGTGTGTGTGTGTGTGTGTGTGTGTGTGTGTGTGTGTGTGTGTATGAATATGCACCAGTAAGTGTAGAAGCACAACTGTACGATCACAACCCATCATTTGTCCTTTGCTGCTATCAAGCTCTGTCAGGTTGGCTGAGGAAAGTGCCTACACAGCTATTCTCAGGTCGCTCCAGAGATGTTCGATCGGGTTCAAGTCTGGGCTCTGGCTGGGCCACTCAAGGACATTCAGAGACTTGTCCCGAAGCCACCCCTGCGTTATCTTGGCTGTGTGCTTAGGGTTGTTGTCATGTTGGAAGGTGAACATTCACCCCAGTCTGAGGTCCTGAGCACTCTGAAGCAGGTTTTCATCAAGGATCTCTCCGTACTTTGCTCCATTCATCTTTCCCTCCATCCTGACTAGTCTCCCAGTCCCTGCAGCTGCAAAACATCCCCACAACATGATGTGGCCACCACCATGCTTCACCGTATGGTGAAAAAAACACCTAAATGTATGGGCTACTGTAAAATGAATATTGCTGTTAGATTGGTTCAGTCACTATAGAGACAGACAGAGATGCTTTACTATGGGTGCCAAGACTGAGTATCCATGATATCAAAATTATAGTTTTAACCATGTTTTGAGGATATGCATTATTTGTTAGAATTTGCTTTGTTCATAGACATTGCAGTAAAACAAACTAATTTAGGGTTCTGATGGAGTACGACAGTTGACCTGAGCTCATGAGACATTTATAAGTTATATCCTTGAAGAATTAATGGGAACGTGTTATTAATATATACAACCACAAATCAATGTACTGTTGCTACTGCAGATTGCTCCTTTAAACCAAAATATTATACCACTTATTTCAACCATTGCAAGATTGTGAAACTGGCTAATGTGTATGTAAAACATGATCAAAAATGGAGGAAAATACCTGCTCTAACATAA